>NC_056734.1:891188380-891308380 GCF_019279795.1 Protopterus annectens
ACAGATGTTTGCAGAATGCCCAGATTTTGCCTCATATCTTGGGTCAGTTCCTCATAAAATTGTGGTTCTCTGGCAAATCATTGAGGGTTGAAGTTAGAAAATAATGACAGACATTTGAGTTTCAGATTTCATACCCTTCAGAAAAGTCATGATAATAAAAAACATTGTTCTATCAATTTTTATTATTAGAATGCTTTTTATTGTTTTATTTTATTTATTTTTTATTTGTTTATTTTTTTTATTGTTATTGAAATTGGCTTTGTGGCACTGTCCCTTTGTGGTTCTGTCACGCTCTAACAAGACAGCGTAAAAAATGATGAGCTTCTCATTGGCAAGGGGCACACCCAAATAGATGTGACAGAGTGGGAAGCACTGCACTACAAGTGGCCTTAAACATGCATGCACACACACACACACACACACACACACACACACACACACACACACACACACACACACACACTCTCTCGCATCTCGCTACATCATTTCCTCCATACACACACAGACACACACACACAAACACACACACACACACACACACACACACACACACACACACACACACACACACACACACACACAAGCACTCCCCAACACTATGAAGCTGATAGCTATATCCCAATGCACCTTAAAATATATGGAAAACAGAGATTTGATGAGTCTTCCTCTCTCTCCCTCCCATATCTTACCCATCCCCTGTAGAGGACAACTGTGGGAATTGGAGGGGGAAGGTGTGCATCTCTTCCTGCTGCATGAGTGTCTCTGATCTGCTCATAAAGAGGAATTCTGTTATAGCAGAGCACACATACACTATCCCAGGCAGTAGTCATCTCTCTCCCTTTTCCAATTTAACCCCTCCCATCACAATTAGGAGTGCATTTTCCTGTCTTGATTGCATGCACCTGTGCATCCACAACTAGTATGGAACTATAAAAGCAGTTGAACAGAGCAGTACTTCAAGGCTGCAGCAAGGGTGTCACCATCTGGTTTTTGAAGTGCCAAATCACCGACGGGTTAAGAAGGAACTTTGAAGCATTCAGACTCTTTAAAGTATCAGACTTGTTTGATAGACCTATTTACTAGTTTGCCTCCAAATATGGTCTATTGGTCTTGAAGTTTAGTTATGACAATTGCAGCAGTATTATCTTCATGCCACACCTGAAGAATGCATTAGTTCCTTCCACAGGAACCATGACAAAGAGTACTATTTTGGAATGATAATCGAATTTTTAAGATGTTACCAGAGCCTGACGATTATCATCAGTCCCATCTTTTCAGAGTGGAATTACCACACTCCATCTTATTTACTTCTCTGCAGGCTGCACAATGCTTGTCTTGGATACACACTTATGTGCACCAAAGCAGCGGCAAGCTTTCAACAATAATTCATACAGAGCTGGCAATTGGCAAACAATAAATACATAAAATGCAGAAAAACTTGCTTCTTCACAGTACTTTGCAAGTTCATTGTACCTAATCAATTCAGTGCCTTGGGATACATCAACCACCTACTGACCTCACGCAATAACTGGCACCTGGTTTAGAGGTATGACTGTACCCATGAATTACATTTATTATATCAAACATTTTTTTCTGTAAAAGGAAGAGCAGACTACTGGGTACATAAAAACATTGCTCAGAAATTCACTGAAGATCCCAGGCAGTAGCACCTTATGTATATCTAGGGACACAGAAATGGGTGTGTGCGTGCACACACGCATGCACACATGCACATGCACACACACACATACACACACACATGCACACACACACACACACACACACACACACACACACACACACACACACACACACACACACACACACACACACAATAATTAGTGCATGATTAATAACTTTTAAGGCAACAGGGTAAAGGCTCTGTATCACACCTATCAATTTTTTAGTGGAAGAAATCAAAACAAAGCAAGCCAGCTGGCGTGGTGGGAGGAACGGAGGAAGCCAGAGAGGGCAGGAGAGATGGGCGTATGCCCTTGGCATTTAGCTCTTTTCTCTAGTCTCTACATTGCTTAAAGTCACCTTCTCAGTCTGAGGGCACAAGTTGGAGAAAAACTAACCCTTTTCTCATCAGCTTAAAGTAAGAACCTGTTTTTATCCGCTCGTGAAGTACCAAGGTGTTTCTAAAGGTGTTTCTAAAAACTATGTACTGGATAATGTTTAGATGTACAATATTGTGGGTGCTTCCCACACTGAAAAAAAGCTACTTTCAGAGTGGACATCCTATCCAGTGAGGAGAATGAGAAAAACAAACTAAAAAGTAAAAAATAAAAATATAAGCAAAAAATGTTTTAAAAAAGAATGCTTTTTATTCAGTCACTCAAAAGAAAAAATAAGGAAGAAGAGGGTAAACATTGCCAAAGAAACACAAACAAGCTGATTTTAAAAAAGCATTCAAGGTTGGTTTTGGTGATTCCTGCTATTTCTTCTGCTATCTCTTTACCAGAGACAGCAAAACCAACCTCAAATGTTTTTTCAGAAATCAGCTTGTCTGTGTTTGCTAAGTTTTCACTCTTCTTCCTTATGTTTTACTTTTTAAAGTGAATGAATAAAGTGCATTCTTTATATATATATATATATATATATATATATATATATATATATATATATTTTTTTTTTTTGCTTAAAATTGCTCCCCTATCTAGCTGACAAACATAAGACAAACAAGAAAACAAACAAATATGTATTGTACATAAAATGTCACAAGTATCCTCTATCCCCTTAGTGCCCCCAAATAAAGCAGAACAATGTTACTCAAAATAAATGGCAAAATTAAAATTACATAGAACATGAAGTCAAGATGTCCATTAATGTCCTGCACAAATCTGTAACCAACACTTAGACTGCTATGAAGTCCAGGCTGACTGCAATTCATGATAAAATGAGAGATGCTGAAAAAAGAACCATATCTGAGCAGTATGTTAATCAAGCTCTGTACAACATTAAGTATTTGTGTAGAGATGGAGCTGAAGGAATCCCTGCCAGACTTTCTGACTGAATCTCTGTATAATGCTCTTAATTCCCAACTCCTTGAGAGGAATGTTCTTACGAGACGGCAGCATTATTTCCTTACCCTTATTTAAAAAGGTTGGAACAGAATTTATTAAAAATTACAGACAATATGCCTCACACCCATTTGAGGTAAACCTTTTGAGTATTACTTAATGCTATGAAAACTTATAATTTAACTATTGCATATTTACTGATATACCTGCTTTATTGTTGAAAACAGACACAATGTCTTAGTGGTGTACATATATTCTGCCAAAGCTGTTAATTACCTCCACTGATCTGGTATTATTTTTAATTTAATTTAATTCATCATAATATTAACCCATGGCTTTTTTTGATGGGAAATGATTAACTCATACAAAACAAAAGGTAATGCTTATAGGTGTGTTCTCAGATAAGACCACTGTTGAGGCTGGTACCCCAACTGCCTCAACAGTGGCGGCTGGTGCTCCAACTGCCTCAGTTTTGGGGCCTGTTTAAGTTATTTGTTTGTTTATTTATTTTTATAATTTTCTAATATTCTAAATTGTGGCTATCAAAATATACAGATGACTATAAACAGCATGTAATGTTTTGTTTGCCAATTATGATGTCAATATTAATAATTTCTTGTGCTCTGTGTATGTATATATATATATATATATATATATATATATATATATAGATATATATATATACACACACACACACACACACACACACACACACACACACACACACACGAGTGTGGGCATTAATGGTCTTCTTGCTTGTCAGTATACCAAAACAGTTGTTCCCATAATAAGTGTCCAAGGTGTTCTTAAAAATATCTAAACTAGTACTTGCTTTAATGTAATTTGGTAGTCTGTTGCATGCATCGGCTGCTCTCTCAGAGAACCAACTAGTAGACTTTTCATTCCAACAAAATCTTCTACGTAGGTTGTCTGATGATTCTCTACTACTTTTTCATAACCCCAAACATTTCCAGAGGTAGTTGTCTCTAAATGCCCTATATACCTGAATAAGGTGTCCTCTTAAATATCTATATGAGATACTGTACAAGTTCATACATTTTAGTATTTCATAATAACTTAAATTTTCACATCCATGGATGCCTGCTGTACTCTGTCCAGTTTACTGATGCTAGGCTTCAAATAAGGTTTCCATATTGTTATTCCACACTCAAGTTTGGGTCTAATGCAACTAACAAACAACAACTTAATCATTTCTGACTTCTTAGACTTCACAAATCTTTTTATACAACCTATATTTCTATAACATTCATTAATCAATTGGTCGATATGATTAGAAAAACTCAAAGCTGGATACAGCCATATACCTGAGTCCTTAAACAGATCTACGGTTTCAGTCACTGTGTGCTGTAGTAAATATTCAGCTTTCAATTTATGTCTCCCAAATCTCATGTGCTTAGTTTTTGATGTATTTATCAGTATATTATATTCCTGTGCCTAAATGGACAATCTAGTCAAGTTCTTTTGCAGACATGCCCTTTCTGTAACTCATGTAATGAATGTTCCCACTTTCAAGTAATCTGCAAATAGACTGTAAAACCCCTCATATGAAAAAGTTAGATCTAAAAGATACAATCTAAACAAGTAAGGGTCTAGGACAGAGACCTGTGGGACACCCTGACCCTAACCAAGAATTTCACTTGTCCAACTGCTATATCATACTTGCCTTGTCCTATTTGTAAGCCATGCAGTTACCCATTGTACCCAGAGTACATCAATACCTAGGGGTTCTAGGTAAAAAACAAGAAAAGTGCAGTTCCACGGCTAATAAAAGATGAAATTCCAGGGGTTCTAATTTATTGATCAGTGTTTTGTGTATGACCCTGTCAAATGCTGAAGGTAAATCTATATAAATTACATCACAGCATAATTTTTCATTAATAGCTGTCATTATATTGTTATAGAACAACATTACAGATGGTAATAGATCTATTGTCAACATATGTATGATGATATATAGTTTCAAGTCCCAACCTTTCCAATTCTAACAATAACTTATACAATATTATCTTCTCAAATATTTTTCAACAACATGAAAGTAAACTTAAGGGTCTATATGACTCTGGGTTTTCTATACTTAACAAGTGCTTGTCTTCACATGTTCATCGTGCATACAGCTGCAGTAATCACAGATGGGTTTTCTGCCATCAGGCGGGTCCTCGGTCGGCCGAATTCCAAAGTCTAGGTCCGGCGTCGGTTGCTGTCGCTTTCCTTCCTGACGTCAGTGAGGCAGGGGTATATAAGACACAGCCGACGCCATTTTCTCCAGTCTTTTTTGCCGTGCGGTGCCCGAAGCAGAAGCAGTTCGCAAGTGCCAGTCGGCCAGCTCCTGAATTTACGAAAAATTGGAAACCGAAGTCTTCATTAAAGCTAAGTACCACGTTGGGGAAACTTTTCTTGCCTCAGACCGATGTCAGAAAAAGTTAACAATTGTATTTCTTGTGGGAAGCAAATACCGCATAAGGATTTCCATTCCCTCTGCATACCTTGTTTAGGCCCAGACCACGATGTCTTGGGCTGTCGCTTTTGCGCTACTTTCAATAAACGCACTATTAAGTGTCGGGCGGAGTTCGCCCAACACTTTTTTGGTAAAGCCTTTGATTATAAAATGTCATCGGAGACTCCGACTACCGTTTTGTCCAAAAAACGCAAGGACAAGGACCGACATGCGAGGTCCGCGGTCCCCACCGACACCATGCCAAAACCGGCTACACGTGGTCCGGTTCTCAGTGAGACGCCTATGCAGTCCCTGAATACCGACGACACTTCTTTGGTGGTGTCTTCTGTAACCGAGACCGCAGGTACTTCGGCCCATACCCAGACTACAACCAACGAAGCCACTGTGAGCGTTGAGCCTCCTAATGTGGACAGGTCCACTTCCACCCATAGTGTCTTTAGACCCTCATCTTCCTTTTCCATTAAGGCCTTTACTAAGTCCAAATCAGCCAGGCATCCCAAGAGGCCTGTTGCACAGGGCCCATCTCCAGGCCCCATGCCTAAAAAGCAGATGCTTAAAATGGCTGAGGATTTAATTACTCTTATCAGGGGTTCCCAACCCCCTCCAGACAAGAGACCCAGAGTGGAGGAAGATTCTCCCTCTTCTGATCAGGGCTCCATTTTTTCAGAACATTCTGATGTAGAGAAACACTCTTACTCTCCTTTTGAAGATTCTGATGCAGAGCAGTCCATTCCTTCTGTATCTCCTCCTGAGGATTTCTCTTTTGGGGAAACCTTGCACACCTTGAGGGAACACTTCCATTGGGAAGGCCAAGACTTTTCTGATTCCAAGAAAAGACTTAGGGAATTTCTTTTGTTACCTCAACACAGACCTCTGGCGATACCTCCTGTCTTGGACATACTTAATGATGTTTATTCGGAGGCTTGCCTTAATCCGGATTCTCTGCCTCCTGCCCCAGTCAAGCCTGATAGGTACTACAGAGTTCCTAACTCTCACCAATTTCTTTATAAAAGCCATAATGCTGACCCTGAAACCATTTCTCAAGGCCCCAAGGGAATGAAGGCCTCTACTGCTAAGAATCCACTACCTTCCGAAAGAGAGTCAAGATCCTTAGAAAGGTGGGGAAAAAAGGTATATACCTCGGCCACCCTAGCCATGAGGGCCTTAAATTGTCAGTTTCATATGCTTAAATATCAGCAGTTTCTGTTATCACAATTAAGAAATAAAATGTCTCAACCTGAACAACCAGATTTGAAGTAGTTGCAGGATATGATGCATAGTGCAGAACAAGTGGGTAAACACACCTTACAATGTGGCTATGATGCCCTAGAGGCCTCAAGTAGAGCTGCTGTTACAGGATCAGTCATTCGTAGACATGCCTGGCTTAGGGAACAAATCTTGCCTGATCATGTGAAAGCTAAACTTCTAGATGCTCCTTTACAAAAGGATGTGCTATTTGGTATTAATGCTGAGGAGATATTATGGAAAATGGAAGAAAAAGCCAAATCTATGCAAACTGTCAAAGCTTTTTTACAGGTTCAACCACCACGTTTTAGCAGAAATTGGCCTTCTAAAAACTGGTCCTTTCCAGCCATGGACAAGCCCCAAAGAGGTAGATACAGGCGCACAAGGGGCAGAGGACAATCACAAGGATCATATAGAGGCAGGCAATGGCAAACTCCAGCACCAAGAGGTGGCGAAGACAGTGCACAACAACACAGGAAACAAACCCAATGACTTCCTCCTTTCCATGCCAAGCAAGTCTCAGCTGGCAGCACCCTTGGGAGGAAAGCTGGCATTATTTACAAGAAATTGGCATATTGTCACAACAGACAAATGGATCCTGGACGTTATAAACAGAGGCTACAGATTTCATTTTCACACTCTTCCAAAATGAGAGGCATGCCAAACCTGCCACACAATCAAAGGGCAGAGGCACAACTACAAATTTCAAAGCTCATAGACATGAAAGCTATTCAAGAGGTACCTACTCACGAACAAGGTCAAGGTTTTTATTCCAGGCTATTTCTGGTACCAAGGAAAGGAACCAACTGGAGACCCATTTTGGACTTATCCATCCTAAACACATTCTTACTCGTACCAAAATTCAAGATGCTCACATTACAGCAGCTTCTTCCCATGCTGGGCAAGGAGTTTTGGCTGGTAACATTGGACCTCAAGGAGACATACCTGCATGTCCCAATCAGACAAAGCTGCAGAAGATACCTCAGATTTCTTGCAGGTTCAATCCACTATCAATTCTCTGCATTGCCCTTTGGCTTATCTACTGCACACAGAGTATTCATGAAATGCCTGGCATCAGTAATTGCCTACTGCAGACTTCAAGGGATACAAATTTACCCTTATTTGGATGACTGCCTGATCCAAGCGGACAGCAAGCACATACTTCTGGAACATCTGGCTTATGTAACACGGTTACTGCATTCTCTGGGATACACAATCAACAAAGAGAAATCCAGGCTAACACCATCTCAGAAAATAAATATCCTGGGTGCCAACTTGGACACAAACACCCAGATGGCCTATCTTATGCCAGAAAAACAGGGGCAACTAACTCAGTATTTCAAAATACTAGCAAAATGTACCAGGCTTACTGCAAGGAAAATCCTGCAGGCTCTGGGCTTCATGACATCTTGCATTCTTTTAATCCCATGTGCAAAGTTGCATATGAGGAAACTTCAATGGTACCTAAAAAACCTATGGTCTCAACACAGCCACAGTTTGGAAACAATAATACCAATAATTCCATGTTTGCAAAAGGAATTTCTATGGTGGGCCCAAGCATGTCAAACAAACACAGGTCTCCCATTCTGCAAGCCTCAAGCAAATCAAGTCATCACAACAGACGCCTCAGATTATGCCTGGGGGTCGCACATGACAGACAGGTGCATTCAGGGCAAATGGTCCCAAAAGGAAAAGCACCTTCACATCAATCAAAAAGAAATGCTAGCAGTGATAAATGCAATTACAGCTTTCAAGGACCTCCTGCATCCAGGACAATTATTGATAAGAACAGACAACACCACAGTAATGTGGTACATAAACAAACAAGGAGGAACACATTCATACCCCCTGTGCAGACTAGCCATGACACTTTGGAACTTGGCTCTGGAATGGCAAATCGAACTTCAAGCACAGTACTTGCCAGGTTTGGAAAACACGCTGGCAGACAATCTAAGCAGAAATATGACAGATCCACATGAATGGAAGTTGCATCCTCAAGTGTTTACAAAGATAATCCAAGCGTGGGGGAGGCCAGACATAGATCTCTTCGCCTCCCACAGGAATCATCAATTGGAAAAGTTTTGTTCAAGGACCTTTCATCCAAAGGCCTGGAGAGTGGACGCCCTTTCATTCAGTTGGGCAGCATGGACAGTTTACGCTTTCCCACCTCTGCCTCTTCTGCCCAAGGTGCTCCTGAAAGCAAGAGCAGACAGACCGAAGATGATACTGATTGCTCCAGACTGGCCAAGGCAACACTGGTACCCACTCCTGAGGAGCCTAACACATACTCCTCCCTGGTCCCTACCTCTAATGCCTCTTCTGCTGACTCAACACAGCTACAAAACTCTTCACAGTCAGCTGAAAACACTCAATCTTGCTGCATGGAAAATTCCTTAACACCACAACAGACCCTACTCTCCAAAGAGGTGCAGGATGTCATTTTGGAGGCCAGAAGGCCATCTACTAGAAAGGCTTACTCCGCAAAATGGAAATGGTTTTGCTCTTGGAATGAGAAAAAAGACCAGGACCCTAGAAAACTGAATTTGCCTCAAGTATTCCAGTATCTAGCTGAGCTGCTGAACAGTGGACTTTCATTTTCCTCCATAAAAATCCATGCCTCAGCCATTTCTGCAGAATTCAACACGGATCCACCCTTATTCTCTCACCCACTCTTAAGACAGTTCCTCAGAGGGGCTAAGAATATAAGACCACCAAGGAAACAACCAATACCAGCCTGGGATCTTAATTACATTCTAGAAAAATTAACATTGCCTCCCTTTGAACCAGCTGCCTCAACAGATTTGCAATATTTGTCCTGGAAAACAGCTTTCCTTCTGGCCATTACCTCAGCTCGTAGGGTTTGAACTACAAGCCCTCATGGCTGTGCAGCCCTTTCTCATCTTCCATCAGGACAGGGTTTCCCTTCGAACCAACCCGTCATTTATGCCTAAAGTGGTATCCAGGGTAGCTTTAAATCAAGCCATACACTTACCTACCTTTTACCCCAATCCTCAAAACAAAGGGGAAAGGCTGCTACACTCCTTAGACATCCATAGACAGCTACGTTATTATTTGGACAGAACAAAGCCCTTCAGGAAATCAGAACAACTTTTTGTGTCCTATGCTGTAGGAGCTCAAGGGAAGCCAGTTACCAAACAGACAATTTCAAAATGGATAGGCCACTGCATATGGTTTTGTTACTCCTATCATGGAAAATCTGTCCCTACAGGCATCAGATCCCACTCCACCAGGGCCACAGCTACCTCTACAGCCTTCCTCAGAGGAGTTCCTACCAAAGATATTTTGGAGGCAGCCACTTGGAGTTCTGTGCATACCTTCACAAAACACTACCACCTGCCTTTATATTCCAAAACTAGAGCAGGCTTTGCCACTGCTGTGTTGCAGGGCATTCTGACTCATCCCAGTTCCACCTAGTGCCTACCACCCTGTGAGTAGCTTTGGGATTCTACCCATCTGTGATTACTGCAGCTGTATGCACGATGAACATAGTACAGTTTTGTACCTACCATAAATGTAGATGTTCGAGTGCTAATACAGCTGCAGTACAGTTTTCCCTCCCTCCTTCCCCTCTTGGTAAAGGCCTAGGGTCTAACCCTTCTTCATACAACCTGATTGGGTTATCCTTCTATGGTATATTTGCTTGCAACTACTGATTTTTTGATTATATTGCATTGCATGTATATAAATATAATTTATATATATATATATTGCCTTCCTTCTGGGGGCACCTGACATCTGGGGCAAGAAAGACTGAAGAAAATGGCGTCGGCTGTGTCTTATATACCCCTGCCTCACTGACGTCAGGAAGGAAAGCGACAGCAACCGACGCCGGACCTAGACTTTGGAATTCGGCCGACCGAGGACCCACCTGATGGCAGAGAACCCATCTGTGATTACTGCAGCTGTATTAGCACTCGAACATCTACATTTATGGTAGGTACAAAACTGTACTTTTTGAGGAATGTAAATAACAGACATAATGATACTATAGTATGTTTTTGCTGAAGTATTCTCAGGTCATTATTACTAATTCCATCTTCTCTCTGATCCAGTTAGCATAGTTCTTTTTCAATGTAATCTAATTTTATTTCACTATCTAAGGTTACCTGCTTTGCATAAGATTTTGTAAACATATCTATAATCTTCTGTGTTGAGAATAAATTTCATAATCTACACACAGTTTATCGATTTCTATGTGTTTACTGCTAAAACATCTCTTGTCCCTATAAAATGTTTTCCTATTATGCTCAATCTTTTTATGTACATTTTCTTCAATTTTTTATTGATCTTGTCTTAACCTATTGGCCAGATTCAATAAAACCTACATTTACACCGTCTGTGCAGTGCTCCTGTTTTGGATTCAGTAAGAGGCTCTGCATGGTGTGTAGAGCCATGCAGAGCCGGAAGAATAAGGTAAACATCTTGGCATGCACATAAGCAGTGGAATTGTATGCTAATCAACCAGTCCAAGGTGGAAGAACTATTCAAAAAGCTATAAAGCAATGGTGTAGACTCAGTGCTGGTTTTCCCTGCAAATTCCAAAATCTACTGGAATATAGCCACAGAAAGGAGTCTACACAGAAACAATATTAGGGACTGCTGTAGCTTTAATTCATGTGCAACAGACTGAATTATATGCTGTTGCTGCTGTTAATAGACCAAGGCCAAGGAGGAGAAGAGCTTTCAGACAATGTTTAGCTTATCACAATCTACATGAGATAAAAATTATAGAGCACTGCAGGGTGGATAGAGACACACTAAAGGAACTATGCAACCTCTGTCATCCTGAACTCAGAGCCGGGGCAAACTGAGGGGAACCCCTCCCAGTGGAGACAGATGTGTAGCACTCAGAATTTTAGCTACATGTACCTTTCAGAGACCAACAGGGGACATACTGGGGGTGTCACAGGCATCAGCATCCAGGATCCTCTATCAATTCCTGAATGCTATGTTCCATCATGCCAGTGACCACATATATTTTCCACATACTCCTGAGGACAGGGCCAGAAATATGCAGGAGTTCAACCCTGTAGCCCACTACCCTGAAGTACCGGGTGCCATAGATTACACACTTGTAGAAATTAAGGTACCGCCCGAACAGGGAAGGCTATAAATTAATAGAAAGGGCTTCCACTCTATTAATCGCCAAGTCATGCGTAATGCCAAGGTAATGATCCTGAACGTGTGTGCTGGCAACCCTGGCAGTTACCACGACTCACATATCTGGCACACCTCCCAAATGTATCAGATGTTCACTAGGGGGAATATCTCACAGGGTCATTTACTGGGGGGGGGGTCCAAGTTATACACTGGAACTGGGACAGATGACACTCATCAAAAGCGCACACATACCTGCTGAAGAATCCCATAATCTGGCAAATGCTCAAACCAGAAAGATCATAGAGAGTGTGTTTGGGCTTCTGAAATCACAGTTCTAGTGCCTAGATATATCTGGGGAGATCTGCAGTACAATCCACATACATGTATTGAAATATTCACAGTATGTGCCATGTTATACAACATCATCCTGAGAAAACAGCTTCAGCAAGTTCAACAAGGGGAAGGAGCACACATCCCACCACCAGTGGCAAGGTCACCACATGTATATGAGGAGTTAGAAGGGAAGCAGCAGCTGCTGTGGGTGTAGGCAGATGTAGGGATGCTCAATATGCCCTTGCATTGGCTAAGAGACAATGCATAGTACACTCAGTCTACACCTAAGGGCCAAAAGCATTCATCCTATGCACATGCATATACTAATATTGATGCCAGGCAATGCTCACAGCTTTTACCTACCCATGTAGTGGCTGTGTACCTGAACTAAAACTGTTGCAACTACTGGATTTACAAGGTAAGTGCTGAACCTGGAGTGTATTGTGTAATAATATGAATGACTGGCATATCCTTGCATGTTGTTATTTAGTAGAGTAAGCAAGTAAAAGGTGGAAGATTTGCAGAGAAATGACTTCAACATATGACAGCAGAGACGTATGTGACTTATATGTGTCCATCATTACGTAGTAGGCCTCAGGCATCAAAGATTCACATAGTCATACCTTTCAAAAGTGCTGATGGTCACCAAATGCTCTCAGTTTAGCACCATACATTTGCACTGGAAAATCATTAAAGAGAGAAGTTAGAAAGTAATGAGACACATTTCAGACTTCACAACCCTCACAAGACCATTAACAATACTGATTCAAAAAAAGTTTGATATTATCAACTGTTTAACTTTCTAAGACCAGTATAAGCCAAAGGTATAATTACCAATTCAACATCAAAAATGCAGATACACTAAGCACTAAGTCAGCTATCCACCCTGAGCATCAGACACAAAGTTTATGTATCCCTGAATTAAAAAGATAGAAAACAGGGATATGGCACAGTTATCATCACTTGCAAAGGGTGTTGTGTAGGGGTGCAAGAAGCCTAAGCTGACACAAAAGGTGTGAGTGTGTGTTAGTAAGAAGTAGAAGCAGGATAAAGTAACAAATCACCAGTGAGACAGAATGAGTTTTAAGCTTCATGGCTGAACCATGTAACTGTTGTGTGTGCGTCTGTATGGGTCCTCCATGTGAAATTGGTGTGTGGGTGTCTGCATGAGCATAGCCATGCTCTGTGCTATCTCTACATCTTGGTGTGTCAGACAGGTCTGAGCCGTGCAAGGTAGAAGTGGCAGTTCATCATGTCATACCCGACCATGAGAACTGGCTCTGCCAGAAGTTGCACTGGCACATCGACGCCCACAGTCAGATGCACTGCTGCTACCTGAACATGAATGATGTCTGCTGTATGAGCTCTCCTCATGAGGATGCCTATGACCACAACCCCATGGCCTGCCATGTCTGGGTGTGGACAGCTCAACCACTGATGGAGCAGTGGAAGGACTGTCACTATGGGAGCATGATCGGGCATGGCCATGTTGGGTAACAGCAGATAATGTGGCTGACCTACACCCATGAGGATGCAGTCCCATTCCCAGCAGATGTTCCATCACAGACACCACCCATTCCAACTTGTCATTCATCTGATCCATTGAATCTGCAACATGGTGGAGGCAGTTATGCACATCAGCCTGTGCCACATCTACAACCCTAAGCATTTCTCCATAGGACCTATGGGAACATGCCTGTACGTACATGAAAGCCCTAAACATACATTAAGTGGCATGGGAAGAGACACCTGGATCAGGTAAACAATGGACAGCAGGCTTCCTCCGAGCAGCCTTAACAGCCATCATTATTTTCCATTGCTCTAGGATGGGTGTTAAACATGTCTAGAGTTAGTGGGAAGCTGCCCAGTTTGGGGCACAAAGGTGTAGTGTCCAGGAGTCCACGATATTTATTAGACTCCAGGTAAAGCACCATAGCCAAAGGCTTCTAAAGGGGGACCATTCTGCCTCCCAGTACATGTCTGAGTCATGGAGTACTTTGGCTGAGGCTCTATCCAGTGTTACTGGCATCCCGCACACTGGAGAACAGTGTCAACATCATTTTAATGACCTACACAGGTGCAAAAGTGATACCTTCAACTGTTGATTGACTGAATCTGAGACTGCGGACATCCCACAGCTGTATAAATATGAACAGAGAGTATCTGTAATACATAGAAAGCTAAGCATAGGCAAAACTGTTATGCATAATGATCTTCTTTTCTGTTCTTTCCCCAGCTAATGCTGACATAGAGTTCAATAGCCATGCTCATGCTGCTCGAATGGAGACACTGAGGGAAGCAAGTGGTATGTATACAGCACAAGAGAAGTATTATTGTACCTTAAATAGTTAAAGATATTTTTTTTATACAGTTGTAGAAAATTGAGCATGCTTATCCTAAGTGTAAAAACAAGTATGCATACATTAGCCTGTAGCACAAACCAACTTTAGGAATGAAATATAAGACTGCAGTCAGAGGTTCTGAGTTCAAATATCATGGGTCACAACTATACAGTACTGCATTTCTTTAATAATGTTTACATTAAATTAAACTCTATACAAGTGGTAAAAATGCCCTGCTGTTAACCATAATCTGTATAACTGGAACAAGCATGTTTCAATATATGCACATTTCAGGGATTACTTTTACCAATTTGTAGGTATAAAACAAACAAAAAAAAAAACAAGTAAATCACT
This sequence comes from Protopterus annectens, assembly GCF_019279795.1. Taxonomy (NCBI): domain Eukaryota; kingdom Metazoa; phylum Chordata; order Ceratodontiformes; family Protopteridae; genus Protopterus; species Protopterus annectens. The sequence goes on from NC_056734.1 coordinate 891,203,275, forward strand.
ACCAGTGTAATGAAAACCGAACCAAAAGGAAGCACTGGACAAAACCTCTGAAAAGAAACCAGTGAAATACTTTTAGCGTAAAACCACTTTACTACTGCTATTCGTCCAAAGACTTCATCAGAAATTAAAAACACTTACAAAAGCTCCATATTTTATACAAATCATTTAACAAATCAACCAATTAAAAACATGCTAACAAAACCTTACTTCATTTAACCCATTTATGGTCAGACACAATCAATATTAGATTTTCTGTTAATCAAAAAACATTTTATGTTCACATTCTCATTTAAACCAGGTGGAAGATGTGTTGCCAAATGGACTTGCCATTCTACCTCTCTCATCTCCACTGAAGCTTTTGTAAGTGTTTTTAGTTTGTGATGAAGTCTTTGGGTGAATAGTGGTAATAAAGTGGTTTTACGCTAAAAGTATTTCACCAGTTTCTTTTTTGGAGGTTTTGTCTAGTGTTTCCTTTTAATCTGTAGGTATAGTGTGTATTTGTTAGTATGTATATTTAAATGTAATACTGCAGATAAAATAGTTGTATAATTGTGTTAATGCATTGCACGTCACATATGATTGTACTAATTCTATTTCTTTTTTTTCTCTCACCCCAACCCTTATCTCTGTTTTGTATTTTCTATTATGTTGTCAAAATGTCTCCATGTCATCCATGTGTACCAAATCATTAAAGGCTACACAGCACGCCAAAGTAGGCCAGCCCCAGTAGATCATCCTGCCCCCACTTTACCAGCTCCAGCACCAAAGCCCAGCATGTCTGAGACCCAACTTGGCAGCACTGCCTCTGCTGCCCTACACTACCTGTGCCCTCAGGTAGTACTGCCCCAGCAGCTGGTGTAGTGGTACTCTCCAGGAGCAGTGACAGAGGGGGGATTTCATCACATGCTGGGAGGAACCACGGTTAGTACATAGGGTCATGAATTGGACCATTGGTTTACACCTATGCCAGATGGAGACCCTGTCTCCATCATAGTACACACTAGGAGATGACATCAAACACTCCAGCCACCAGAAGAGTAAGGGGACAGTGATGACAGTCCAGTGAGTGAGGACTCGATTCGCGCTGTCTCCATGTTTGACAGGCCTGAGCCTATGCTGTCCCCAACCTTTTGTGTCCCTCACCATCCCTATGTCTTGTCTTGTTTGTCCTCTTTGTTTGCATTTGCTTCATCACTCACCCAACTTACCTGACCCACAAATACCTGTGTCCATTACCCAGCACTCTTCTCTTACTGAAGTAAAAAAATGGACACCTGCCCCACCAAAAAAAAAAAAATCGTCCCATACATATCTCTCCATTTCGTGCACGTGTCTTCTTGATGCACTTGATTTGGTCCAAATGGCTGTTCAACATGATTACATTGTTGTCACCCCCTCTCTGGAGGTGACAGTCCAAATTCAGCTAATATTCTGCACATATTATCAGTTTTTTTACTGTTGAAGAAATGGATAGCTATGGTTCTTTCCTACCTCCCTCTACACATTCCTGTATTGCTTTCTTTTTGTTATTCCCCCTGCTTGCTTCCCATTTCACCACTTTCCTATCTAACCCATTTTAAAGCCTATAATCTTGTAAAAAAAAAAGAATCACACACAACATACATAAGTACCGAAATAAGCAATGGATTCCTTCACTTTTTGGCCTCTATGTTTGCACAGAGTTTGGCATCATGCACCAATGCCAAGCGATTGTGAGTGGCTTTATAATGCTGTGGTTACCTCCACACTTAACCCCACTAATCTACATCTACACACACAATAACATATGTTGAATGTACTATAAAGAATAAAGTCATTGCATTATCACTGTTTATTTAAAAGTATTACATACACCTGGATTCATACCCAGTATCATCTGGGCTCCAAAAGAAAAGTGTCAATGCATTTACACCTGCTTCCACAAAATCAGCTAAGCAGCAAGTGTGTTTCATAGACTCAATACTGACTCTCAGACTTTTAGCAATGCAGCTCGTGTTTGGGGACTGCTTAACTAATGAGCAAACAGAAAGTAATAGAGAAGTGTATCTCACATGGGCAAACACTTTGCCAACCATCGCTCAAACCCACGGCTCGCTGATCAGCTTTGCAAAGTCAGTATTAGCATGTATTAGTGCTATTTACTGTCTAGATACTCTTTATACCATGAAACTGCATATGAAAACATAACAAACTGAAGGTCCTATTTAACAATATGTCACATATTTAAAATGCAGCCATGTGTTGGCTCCCCCCTGCATTGTAACCCTGGTGTCTCAGTACTTTTTCGCACATATATCAACTACACTACATAAATTAATATTAAATGTTGTGTGACATGCAATACACATCAATCTAGTAACATGCAGAACTAGAACTATCTTTACAGTTGAACATGCCTATACATCCTTCACCTGACCATGGGAACAATTGATCCATACGCCTATCAGCCTTATCTGCAAGGCTATGGAAAGACTTATCATGGAACTTATCCACAGGGACATAGGTGACCTTCAGCACTCTTGACCCAGCCCATTTTGGTTTTGTCAAGGGTAGATCTTGCTTATTAAACCTAGTGGACTTCTTTGATAATGTCAACAAAGCTCTGGATAAGGGAAGACAAATCGTACCACCCATGTTGATTTAGCCAAGACCTTTGACACAATCCCCCATTCAGGTATCATTGAGAAAATCTCCCATCTTGGGATTAACCCATACATTACTAGATGGGTAGCCAAATGGCTCACCACAGAATGCACACTGTCAAAGTTGGGGAGTGAACCTCCACCATACCTCTCAATGTGGAAACATCAAAAATCTGGACAAAGGCCCATGAAAAATAGGTAAAAATCCATGCACTGATTAACACAAAATGTCCATACATAATTATGTAACTCCACCCACTTCAATGGAATTATGGGATACCAGCTTTCAAATGCAAACTGAAGAATAGACAACCAAAATATGGCCGCAGCACAGATGCTGTAATAAATGGTAATCATTTTTTTTAAACATCTAGCAATGATGTTCACTGGGAAGGGAGAAGATGATAAACCTTAGGATTTTGTTTTTTGGTGACTTGCAGTATGTGGGTTTTGTGGTAAAAGTAGGGCATTTAATGGTAGGCAATATTTTAATCTTAGCAAAAGAATATCATAGTTTGCCAGGACCTCCAAAAGTCATTCTCCATGGTCTACTGATCAGTGGCATAGCTTGAGTTTGTGCTGCCTGGGGCTATATTTGAGTTTGCCGCCCTTCCCTCTCACAAAATCATGGTCGAATGGGGCCCCCCATGCACATCTTTCCCACCTGCAACCATTCCAAAGTCCCATTACTTGGCTATTTTGCCCAATTTACCATAAACACTATAATGTGCATACTGCTTTACTACTACAATGATTATATGGATTTCATTTAAAACTTTTATTTTACATTTTAGAGCACAAACACTAATACACATCTGCTAAACAGAGCAATACAGTCTCACAATGAAAATAGACTTAGTATTAAAACTTCTCTGCCCTTGAAACTCACATTCATTAAAACAGCATTGAAACTCACATTCAAAGAAAATGCATCTAGCCAGTGGCAGACAAAGATTAACTTTGCTCTGTTTTCAAATCATAGGCCCCTTGCACACGAAACATGCATGTGTTCTTTGATACACCTTCGTGATTGTATTAAATTACATTCCTTGTATATTACAGCACATTGTTAGAGTGCATTTTAAACTTATTCCTCAGAATTTATTAAACTCCATGTAGGAATAGTGCTATTCCTGCATGGAGTGGTTCGTGTCCCTATAGAACAGCAGCATGCCTTGCATATGCATGAAGGTGTGCTGCTGTTTAACCTACATGAACACGAACCATGAACAAGTGCAGGGGGCATGTCGAAATAGTGCACAGAGACTAAACATGCCCCCTGCACTCAGAAAGTGCAGTATGGCACTTTCTAAGCTGAACTGTCATAATATTATGGCAGTATTTCAGTGTTCACAGACACTGAAATGATAAAATGATCATTTCAGTGTCTGCGGACACTGAAATGAAAATGGCAATAAGAAAGCAATGCAGGGAGTGTGTTACAGGTTCTGTGACACATCCCCTGCATTGCTAAGGTGCCATACGTCATTTTTACAACCTGCTAAAGTAGAAAATGTGTGCAAATGCACACATAATGGGGGATAAATCCCCCAAAAGTGAAAAAGCATAAGCACAGCCCTATAAACATAGACAGTTGATAGAGAACAGGTCATGCAGCACCATGAATCATGTAAGGGTAGAAGTCTAAAAGCAACTGTATGTCAACATTCCCTTACAGCAGTTCATGTTAACAAAGGCACAAATGATGGGAGGAATAAAACTACATTAGGGACACACCTGAGAAATTGCTCCACACACTTAGAAAGTTGATAGATAAGAGGATATGTATTAGCAGGAGTCCCTGAAGGATAGAAGCCTGAAAGCCAAATCAGTGCCATTATTTCATTATTGGAGTCCAAAGTAGTTGTCAGAACACCACAATATATCCCCATATAACCTAATAATATCATAATAATATATAACTTTTTTCCAGTAGCCTAAGGAATGTTTAAGTGCAGCTAAGTGTGCGTGCACTTTATGGCCGTCCACTTAGCATAGTTTAAACATCCCATAGGAGCTAAATGTAAATAGATGAAATTTCAAAGCTGAGGTAGTGTAATGGTTAGAGTTACAGCTTTACATGCAGGTGTTTATGGTTCAAGACATGCAATTTATTTCCCTATCTGAAAGTACTGTTAAAATTATTTTAGTAAACTTAAATTATGTAGCAACATTTTTTGTCAACCAGGGTAGTGTAGCAGTTCCAAAAGTGAAATGTCAGTGTAGAAAACATGTTAAACCCCCATATAAACACAAGTGCCCCATACAGTATAGTCACACAAGAATATAATTTAATGAAACCACATAGGGGGATTCATGGAAGGTAAACTTAAAATTATAATGTGTATATAAATATTATTTTATAATAAAAATTTATAAGTATAATATGCTTAAATATGCCGTTATCACTCTGTATCCATCAGACCCTGTTCTGCCCAGCAACAAAATAGTCAGCCTTGCCAAGTCTCGAACTCAGCATGCTGTCCTCAGCAATCACAGCAAGATACTACTACACCATCTGAGTTGTGAAAATCTGCAATGCTTTAACAAACATATCATATTAATGAAAAAAAACCAACAGTCCTAACTATCAAACCCATGATCCTGAACACTACAGTCATAGGAATGTGCCACTACACCATCTGAGCTGTAGGAAGTAATGCTGCTTTTTCAAACAGATCATGCAATAGAGGCATACAATATTAGGGAGAAAGCTTTGTGGAACCAGTCATGTGTTGTACATAGACAGATACACACACACACACACCGATATATATATATATATATATATATATATATATATATATATATATATATATATCTGATGAAACATATATATGAAAAAGTAGAGTCATAATAAAGATATACATATATAAAAATATAAAGGAAGGAAATAAAATAAAAAAAAAAAAATATATATATATATATATATAAATATATGTAAATAACATGCAGTGCAGTTATTCCTCAGAAACATCCCTCTCAACCTGTTAGTGCAAGAAGCCTATACAAAGGCTGTAAAAGGGCGGATGGTCCACATATAGGGACATATTTCAAATATTGCTGTTACAAATGAAGACATTTGCTACAGCAACAGGGTGCATTTCAGCAGACAATTACTAAAGGATATGAGGATGGAAACTGAAATATTATGTCATTATTTACTGACATAAATCCTTGATCATCACCATGATTTACCAGACAAATACAAATAAATTGTAGAGCTGAACAAAAGTATAGGCCAAATATCTGGACATTCTGTGAAAATCCTGGCAGTGGAGAGGTATGCTCAGAACCCCTTAGTGCAATGAATCTGGACCAAGCCTGACAAAGTGGGGGAACAAAGGCATGAAAATAAGGACATGTACAAAATACGTCAGTAGATAAGCTGAGAAAGTTGATGTAGTAACACTGTATGTCCTAACATATATCGACTGAAATATCAAAATTCCAGGACTCAAATGCTGCTCATTAGTTAGTGACCTCAATCCCCACATCATCCCACTGATGTGTCAGGAATACACAACAGTTATGGGGACCAGACCAAAGATATTGGCCAGACACCTGAACATTATACAAATATGTTGACATAACACAACAGCAGGGAAACTACACTGAGCTACCAAGCAATGTCCAAACTACAATCAAACTGACATAACACTACCCAAGTCCAGCTCTGGGGCTGTACACATGCATTAGCAAATATAACAGGCACTACAGGGATGTAACACTAGTAGAAAACAGATACTGGTGTGAAAGTGCATACCACCAAACAATTGCACCATATTCACAGTGACATACCAGTAAGCAAACTGAACATGACAGTATAATGACTGTGTGAACAACAAAATCCCGTTTGCCACTCATACATTAGCCCTACATATACTGCCCCAAGTCACAGTGTAGTGGGAATTGTGTGGAGTTATGGGACATGTCATGGTCTGCATGTATAAACATATACAGGCGATAGGGAACCAGAAACTGGAGCAACATGCACAGTCAGATAGAAATGGCCCATGACACTCACATGTACCCCCTCCCAACACAGCCCAAATAACATATACACACTACACTGCTACACAATCCTGACAGTCTTTTAACAATGGGCAGACATACACAGACCTCTCAAATGTATAGTTTCCCACAGAATATATAGGCATAGGACTCATATCTATGGCCGCTTCCTTGTTACATGTCTGGGGGTTTATGACATCACTGGGATGGTAGCAGGAATGAATGCAATAAATAATGACACTACATACCTCTGAACCTCTTAGTGCATGACATCTAGACAAAGCCTGACATAATTGGGGGACAAAGAGTCCCAAAGACAGGGGTATATTGGACATATTGCTGTGATAAATGTAGACAGTTGTTGGTGTTACCGGGTTTGTTGTAACATCTTTTTTTGAGGGATATGAAGTCAGTAACACCAATGGATGTTAGCATTTACTGACTGCATTTCCCAGAGTATCCTACCGATTAGCCAAGGACAACAACTGTCTGGGAAACAGACCAAACATATGAGACATACATATGGACAGGGTCTAGGCCTCTGGACAGTGTAGAGGTATGACCGCAGTGATGTAACAGAATGGAAACCCCTGACAGCTGCCAAACATGTCACCCAGCACCTTATGAAGCACAGTAAGACCAACATGGCACTCACTAACATCACTTCTGGGAAATTACCCATGTATATTCAAATATAGCATGCACTACAGGGCTGGAACTCTAATGAATAGCAGAATTTCCACCCAAAAACATTTGCAACACAGTCACAGAAACATACTAGTACCCAAAATGAACACTAGAGTAGAATGACTGTCTGAACAAACATATCCTGATTGCCAGTCACATATTACACCAACATACACTGGCTCAATTCACAGTATACTGGGAATCCTGAGGTGTTACAGGACATTTCACAGTCAGCTCCTACAAGCATACAGACATGATAGACTGCCAGCAGCTGTAGCAGCATGCAGAGTCAGATAGATAAAGGATGTATGGCACTCACATCTTGTACTCTCCCTACCCAGCCCAACAAACATCTACACACAGCACTGCTACACAATCTTGGCAGTCTGTTCACAATGACCAGACAGACATAACTGTCATATGTACAGATGTCTACAGATTTACCTGGGTGTGGAATCATAATCCTGGCCACCACTGCATACCATGGCCAGGAGTCTGCCAGGTCATTGGCATGCTAACTGGAGTGCAGTTGGTAATTAATGATATGCCATACCTCTGCACCTTGTAGTGCAGGACATCTGGACAACGCATGACATACTTGTGGGACAGGGAGCCGGAAAGAGGGTCATATCACACATAATGGTGTTATATACTGAAATAGTAGCTGGTGTTACATGTGTTGTTGTAACATAACATCCCTGAAGGATATGATGTCTGGAACACCAATGGATGTCAACAGTTACTGACTATAATCCTCACATTATCCTACTGACCCCACAAAAACAGACATTGTTTGAGGAACAGACCAAGCATAACAGGCAAACATCTGGCCAGTCTGTGGACAACATGCCAGTTGAGAGGTATGTCAGAGGCATATCAATGTCAGATGTCAAGTCACCCAGTAAATGCATGACCAGTCTAACCCTATCAATCTAGCAACCCTCCATGTGTATAACAGCACTAATGACATACAATGTACCCAATTCTGGAGATTTGTCCCCCATGTTGTTGGCCTGTCTCCACTTGTCCTGTCCTGTGAGGTATTTCCACCTACTGTCTGTGAAGCTGTAGCATGCACACCTCCATAATGTCCCCCCGCACAAGCAAGGAAAATGGGAAAGGCCCACATGAAGGGTGTCCCATATGTTGGAACTAGCAGCAGTGTCTAGACTCACACCACAACACTATGTGGGCACCTACATAGCTTTATGGTCTCACCAATACCTGACAGACAACATCAATCTGCTCAGGGTAGGCTGAATGCCTGTGGTGGACAGCAGCAATACACAACTATCATCATAGGTGGAAATAATCACGGGATGGGCCAAGAAGGAACAGGTACCTCATTGGAAACCATGTCACCTTGTTCTGCACAAGCAAATAAGATCACAGGTAAAGTACCCTAAGGTTGTCTTTGTGTGCAAACTGGAGACATCCACCAAGGACAATCACTAGGCCTTCCAGATGTGTGTCTGCAATTCCAGAGGCAATACATATATCTGCTCTGTAGTGGTGGTCAATAGCACCACATGCACATATGCCATGGCTGCAGACAGGTGAAGTGTAAACATCACCCCCTGTCACCCCATATGTACACATGTGCATGTACAGCATCTGCCCCCCTCCCCTCATGATCAGGAAGCAGGTCTGTAATGCCCTCTCAAAGGCAACACATAGAGGTCTCCATAGGCCTGATACCATTCCTGGCTGCATCCAACATGAACACAGGCATGGGATCTCAGACCCATTCTGCAGTGTAGGCAGCCACAGCCTGAGCACTGGTGTCATCTCATCTGCACAGAGGACAGACAGAAAGTAGATAGAAAACAGGTTATAAATTAGCATTAATGTTCAGAAGGATGCAAGTCTGAAACTGAAATGTATGCCATAATGTTATGACAGTAGTCCTCAATGACATGGCCAAAAAACGCAATACTCTCCATTTAATATATTAATATAATATTAATATCCAATAGGTGATAAATAAAAATATACAGCTCAAATCCCCAAACCAAGATGGTGTAGTAGTCAGAGTCCCAGCTTTGCATGCAGGTGTACATGGTTAGGGTAATACAACAGGCAAGCCAAATTTACATGGGAAAACAGCTTTAAAAGTGTTATGTTCACATTAAAATATGTGGTAAGTTATTTTTGTCACCCAGGGTAGTGTAGCTGGTGTAAAATGGATGTGTGAGTGCATATAACATGTGAAAACACCCATGTATACATGTGTCCCATACAATATAGCTACACCCCTTGCTACTGTAATGAAAGCACATACAGACATATCATGCAATGGAAATCATATACACTTATCAAATGAAGGTGTCAGTGTGGTATACTATGAGAATCAACTGTGGGAAATGGTTAGCAATGCTCAGCTATGCTTAGCAGGTTTAACAGCACATTTCTTTTGTTGTCACCCCTCTGTCTGGGGTTTGAGTGTCCAAATTCACCTCCAAAGTCTGTAAAAATGCACAGCTGTTGCTGTATAAGAAACGGTCAGATATGGACCTTCTGTACACCTGTCCTGCACAACTGTAGTTATCTTCCATATTGTTCTTCCCTCTGCATGTCCCTTTTCCACCACTTTCCTATCACCCCCTTTCTCTTTCCTTTTAAAGAATTAGTGCAGGTGTAAGCATGAGTAAGTGGTGGTAAGAGCAACAAAATAACCAGCCCTGCCAGGTCTTAAACCCAGAGCCCTGTACACCACAGTCACAGAAATGTACCACTACACCATTTGAGATGTAGGGACTGCTGATGCTTTTTCCAGCATATGCTCATTCAACAGTAGGGAAAAGATTCCGTAGAATCAGTCAGGCCTCATATATATATATATATATATATATATATATATATATATATATATATATACATACAAACACACATGTATATATGTATGGAGATGCATATATATGGACAAATATATACATAATATAAATAGTGATATACATATAAAATAAACACTCAAACACACACATACACACACACGCACACACACACACACACACACACATATATATGTATATATATATATATATATATATATATGTTTATGTATGTATATATATACATATATATATATATATATATATATATATATATATATATATTATATATTATTATATATAAAATATATAAAAAGAAATTATACACACACACACACACACATATATATATATATATATATATATATATATATATATATATATATATATATATATATATATATATATAGGTCCATGTCAGATGGACGAAAGCTCAGGTAAACAAAGACCACATCAACAAGATGACTTTGCCGACAGGACGGATCCCCAATAACGGTAAGTCAATGTATTACAGAATGGAATACACTCAAAAATCAGATTAAAACATGTATAGCAGGGGGGCAAGCCCCCCTGTACCCTCCATGGGGGGGCTGCACCCCCCCACCCCCCCTATTTAAATATAACAACTCCGAGATCGCACTACAGTGAGGGAATGGGACTAACTCCCAGTCTGCATTACTTACCATTGTCGGGGATTCGTCCTGTCGGCGAAGTGGTCTCGTTGATGTGCTCTTTGTTTTCCTGAGCTTTCATCCATCTGACATGGACCTATATATATATATATATATATATATATATATATATATATATATATATATATATATATATATGTGCTCATAACATGTAGAGTCATACCTCAGAACCATACCTACCAACCCCTTACTGCAAGAAATCTGTCCCAAGGCTGTCCAAATGGGGGGACAATGGGACAAAACTAGGGGCATATTTCAAATATCGCTCTTATAAATGAAGAATGTTGCCAGAGTGACAGGGTTTCTTTCAGTATACATGTTCTGAAGGGGTTCCTATTATGTGATCAAAGTTTTGAAACTTCGAACATGACAATATTGGACTTGTCTGTTCAAAGTTTCAAAACTTCAAACACTGAAAAAAATAAAAAAAAAAAACATGCAACAGTAAACTAACTGTTGCAAGCAGGGGGGCAAGCCCTCCTGCACCCCCCACACCCCCGCTCTTTAAATATATCAACTCTGAGATGGCACTACAGTGCAGTAAAGGGAAATATTCCCTTTCTGCACTATAGTGCGGTCTCGGAGTTGGTATATTTAAAGAGAGGGGTATGTGGGGAGTGCAGGCGGGCTTGCCCCCTGCTAGCAAGAGTTTATTTTACTTTTAAGTTTTTTTTTTTTTAATGTATTCGTACTTCTGCAAGTTCGACTATATGGTTTCAACCATATAGGGTTCGAACTTGCTGAAGTTCGATCACGTAATAGGAACCCGTTCTGAAGGACGTGAGTTCTGAAACTGAAATGTATGTCCTCATTTACTGTCAGAAATCCTCAGATCCTCAAAGTTATTTACCAGGGATATGAAAATAATGCATCTGTGGAACAGACCAGATATATGAGCAATAAACCTGGACATACTGCAACAATCCAGACAGTCCCGAGGTAGGCTCAGAACCCCTTAGAGCACAATGAACCTGGGCCTGGCCTGCCAAAGTAGGGGGAGAAAGCCATGGAAATAATGACATATCTGAAATAAAGGAGTAGATAAACTGACACAGTTGCTGCAGTAGCACCCTCATGTCTGTCCTAACATATATTGAATGAAATAGCACAAGTCCAACACTAAATTACTTCCCACTAGTTAGTGACTGAAATCCTCACATCAGCCCACTGATGTGTCAGAAATACACAACACTTATGGAGGCCAGACAACACTACATCCTACAAATATCTGGACATAACATCACATTAGGGAAACTACACTCAGCTGCTAAGCATGTCACCAAGCACTGTCAAAACTACAGTCAGAATGACACAAGACTAACTCAAATCTGCTAGGGGGAATTACACATGTATTGGCAAATATATCAGGCATTACAGGGACGTCACAGCACTGAAAAACAGACACCAATGTGAAAGTGCATACCCACAACCAATTAATTCAACCATAGTCACAGTGACATACCAGTAAGCCAAAGGAACAGTACAGTATAAAGACTGTGTGAACAAAAACATCTTAACATGTTTATAACTCACACACTACCCCTACATATACTGGCCCAATTCACAGTGTACAATGATGCCTGACTGTGGTATGGGACATGTCTTAGTCTGCCCCTACATACATATACAGCTGATAGAGAACCAGAAAAAGGAGCCGCATGCACAGGCAGATGGAAAAGGAACCATAAGACATACATCCATGCCTTTCCCTACACAGGCCAAATAATATTGACACAATACACTGCTACACAATCCTGAAAGTCTGTCAATACACAGACCTCTCAACTGTACAGAATCCCACAGAATGTCCAGGCTTTCCCTTCATATGTAAGGCCTCTTCCACATAACATGTTTGTAGTCATGTACTCATACAGTTGTGTTCTGTCTGCCAAATCATTGACAAATCTGTGTAGACTATGTAGACTGACATTACAACATCTCCTTCTTTTTCTTCTGGCTGTTCCCATTAGGGGTCACCACAGTGGATCATCTGTTGCCATTTCTGCCTGTCCTCTGCATCCTGCACTTTCACACCAACCACCTGCATGTCTTCTCCCACCACATCCAGGAACCTTATCTGAGGTCTTCCTCTTTTCCTTTTACCTGGTAGTTTCATCCTTACCATCCTTTTCCCAATATACTCAGCATCCCTCTGCAGCACATGTCCAAACTAATGTAATCTTGCCTCTCTAGCTTTGTCTCAAAACCGTCCAACATGGGCTAACCCTGTCATATGCTAATCCTGTCCACCCTCGTCACAACCAGTGCAAATCTTAACATCTGTAACTCTGCCACGTCCAGCTGTGACTCCTGCCTTTTTGTCAGTGACACTGTCTTCAACCCATATAACATAGCTGGTCTCACTACCCTGTTGTAGACCTTCCCTTTCACTGTTACTGGTACTCGTCGGCACAAATCAGTACTGAAACTCTTCTCCACCCTCTCCATCTTGCCTGTACTCTCTTCTTCACCTGTCCTCCACAGTCGTCATTACTCTGAAATGTTGATCCCAATCAGTTATACTCATCCCCCATTGCCAACTCTACTCCCTGCATCCTCAACATTCCACTACCATCCCTCTCATTCACACACATATATTCTGTCTTAGTCCTGCTTACCTTCATTCCTCTCCTCTCTAGAGCATATCTCCACCTCTACAGGGTCTCCTAAAATCTGTACCCTACTCTCAGTACAGATCACAATGTCATATGTAAACATCATACTCAACGGGGATTCCTGCATGATCTTGTCTGTCAACCTGTTCATCACCATTGCAAATAAGAAAGGGCTGACAGCTGATCCCTGATGTCATCCCACCTCCACCTTAAATGCATCTGTCACTCCCGACACAGACCTCACCGCTGTCGCACCAACCTTGTACATATCCTGTACCACTCTTGCTTATATCTCTGCAACTCATGACTTCCTCATACAATACCACAACTCCCCTCTAAGCACCCTGTCATATGCTTTCTCTAAGTCCAGAAAGACACAAATCAACTCCTGACCTTCTCTGTACTACTCCATCAACACTCTCAGAGCAAACATTGCATCTGCAGTGTTCTTATCTGGTATGACAACATACTGCTGACCAGTACTCATCACCGCCCTGCTTAACCTACCTTCCACTACTCTTTCCCATAACTTCATGCTGTGACTAATTAATGTTATGACTCTGTAGTTACTATAGCTATGCACATCAACCTTATTCTTAAAATGGTACACAAACACTTTCTCTTCACTCCAAATGCAACCTCTCACTTTCCAAGATATCATTAAAGAGACTGATGAAAACACCACTGCCATTTCCCCTAAACACATCCATGCTACCACAGGTATGTCATGTGGGCCAACAGGCTTTACAGCATTCATCCTTTTCATAGCTATCCTTACTTCCTCCTTGGTAAGCTGTTGAACTTCCTGATTCACCATACCCACATCATCCAACCCTCTCTCTCATTCTCTTCATTCATCAGCCTCTCAAAGTAATCTGTCCATCTGCTCAACACACTCTCCTCACTTGTGAGTATGTTTCCCTCATTATCCTTTATCACCCTTATCTGCTGCACATCTTTCCTAGCTCAGTCCCTCTGTCTAGCAAGTCCTGTCATCCCTCCTTAGTGTCCAACCTGTCATACACGTCATCATATGCCTCATCCTTAGCCTTTGCCACCTCTCTCTTTGCCATGCACCTAATCTCCACATACTCCTGTCTACTCTCCTCATCTCTCTGACAATCCCACTCCTTCATCCCCAACCTCTTTCTCTGTATACTGTCCTGTACTTCCTCAGTCCACCACCAGATGTCCTTGTACTCCTTCCTCAATCCACACGTCACACCAAGCACCTTTCTAGCCATCTCCCTTACTAGCTCTGCTGTACTTACCCAGATATTTGGTAAATCTTCACTGCCACACAGTGCCTGTCTTAACTCTTCCCCGAACTCCACCTCACAATCACCCTTTTCTAGTTCCTAACATCTGATCCTTGGTGCTGCCCTCACACTCCTCCTCATCTTGATCATCAACATCATCTTACAGGCCAACAGTCTCTGCTGCCTAAGTACACTTTCCCCTGTCACCGCTTTATAGTCTCCAATCTCCTTCATACTGGCCCTCCTACATTGGATATATTCCACCTGTGTGCATCTCCCTCCACTCTTGTATGCCACCCTATGTTCCTCCCTCTTGTTATAGTATGTATTCACCATAGTCATGTCCATCCTTTTTGCAAAATCCACTACCATCTCACTGTCTGCATTCCTTAGATCAACACCATACATACCCATCCCTTCCTCATCCCCTCTGTTCCCTTCACCAACATGGCCATTGAAATCGGCTGCAATCACCACTATCACACCCTTGGGTACAGTCATCATCACATCATCCAACTGACTTCACATTTCTCTTTCTCATCCATCGCACAAGGAACTTGCGTATTATATGCACTAACAACATTCATCATTACACTATCAATTTCCAGATTCATAAACATCACTCTATCAGACACTCATGTCATCCTCCAAAAACACCCTTGGCATACTGTTCCTTCAGGATAACCCCTACCCTCTTTCCTCTCCCATCCACACCCTGGTAGTACAATTGTGACCTGGCTGCAATACACCTACACACAATATATCCACCTTCTTATGACCATCATATCAGCTAGCTCTGTCCCTATACCAGTCATACTGCCAACATTAAAAGTTCTTACCCTTACTACCACACTATTAGCCTTTCTCCTCTCTTCCTGCCATATGAGTGTTGGACATCCTCTAGGGTATGTCTGTCAATGCAAAGGCTACTGTGCTATTGAATGACTCAAGTGTGTTACAGCAATATTAAGACAGTGTCACTAATTATGTCCCATTGCCCCCCATGTATGTGTGGCATCCTACAGACGTCCAGCTCTAATGGGTTGAGATGGATGACTGGGCAGCAAGAGTGTGAATACACTGTGCCATACTGACATAGAACAGAAATGTATATCAGGTATTACCTCACAACAACATTACCATAGCATTGCATACACCATGGAACACAGTGGAGAAAGTTGTCAAAAGGTGGATTGAATATAGGACAACAGTTCTATTGAAATGAACCTGATGTCCCTCCAAAAATGATGACAAGACATGTCAAAACCTGGTCAGGGAGGCTGCCAGGAGACATACAGCAACACAGAGAGCTGCAGGAATCTCTTGCAAGTACTGGTGTTGTGTACTACATGTGAGAACACTCTCCTGTATTTTGCACACATCTGAACTATGGGGTATGGTCAGAAGCCTGTCCCCACAACAAAAAACATCCAGGAGTGGATACAGTTTGCAATACAGCACTTCAAGTCTCCCAAAGGCATGGATGAAAATGTGTTATGGTGTAATGAGACTATGGATTGACCTCACAGCCACAATACCAAAAGGTATATGTGGTGCACAAGCAACACCCATCTTAACCTGAACACCAACATCCCCATGGTGAATCATGTTGGTGGCAGTGGCCTGCTGTGGGGATGCTGTTCCAAAGCCAGAACTGGGCCTGTAGTCACAGTGGTGTTAACTTGGAACAGTTCCAAATAACATCCACATCTGGCCAAAATCTATCAGCTGTCTGCAAGAAAGCTGAGGATGGGGAGGGGTGTCAGCCTTCAACATGACAAAGACCTGAAGCATACACCCAAAGCTACCTAAGAAAGGCTCCACCTGAACACACTAATGGTTATGGATTGTCCCAGCCAGAGCCTAGACCTACACCAGATAGACATACCCCAGTGTGACCTGATGAGGGCTGTACACATGAGCCACCCTTGCAATCTGACAGAGTTGGGTGACCTTTGCATGGAACTGTGGCCAAATAATGCCAAGTCAGGATGTGCCATGCTGATAGACACCTTCACAAGAAGAATGAATGCTGTAAATCACTTACAAGGTGCTTCAACAAAGTATAATTTTAAGGGTGTGCACACTTATCCAAACACCACATTGTACATATTGCAGTCATTATATTTTACATGTAACAAATCTTAGGTTCATAGGTTCATAGGTAGGTACTAGGCTATCTGCCCAAAGGCATTTATGAACCTAGCCAGAATGTGTTGGCTTTCACCGCCCCCTTAGATTAGTTCCCTGTGCATCTGTCCAGCAGAGCCACTGAAGTGATCCCCGAGGTAAACTTTCTGTTTCCCATCCACTCATCAAGGTTTCTTTTGAAGAGTGTTAGCGAGGAGCTCTGCCTAATGTAGATTGGGATCTTGTTCCAAAGCATGGAAAGTCTCTGGGAATCTATCCCTCCAGCACGTCCTATTTATTGTTGTGGTGATGTTTAGATCCCTAGAGCGTGTGGCTTGAGGGGATACGTTTTTCTTTAGGTGGAGCATGTCCATCAATTCCGGGTTGGACATGGCCTTGTATGTCAGGCAGAGATCACCTCTGAGTAGGTAGTATGCAACCAAGTACAGCTGTAGTTTTTTCAGTCGAGCTGCATAGGGCATCTGTTTAAGGCCACTGATCCTCTTGGTGAGGTACTTCTATGGTCTTTCCAGCTGTTGCAGGTGTCTTGTAAGGTACATCCCAAATGGGGCATTGTACTCTATGATGGGTCTGATGAGTGATAAGCAGAGGGGCACAATTACCTCTTTTGATCTGGATGTGAACCCTTTTGTGATTAGGTGGGCCACATAGAAGGATTTTCTAACCACTTTGGCAATGTGATTATCAAAGGTGAGATTACTATCTACTTGGGTCCCCAGATCCCTTATTACGTCTTCCATATTTAGGGGACTACCACCTATGTGGTAGTTTGTGGGTTCTTTGTTTTTTCCAAAGGCGATGACTATGCACTTTTTGGCATTTAGCTTGAGGCCATGATTTTGACACCAGGTATCCATCTCAGTGAGACCCTTTTGGATGTCTGTGTCAGCTAGAGAGTCAATTATCGCCCCTAGTTTGCAGTCGTCTGCGAACTTGGTCAGCCATAGTCCTCCTGTGCTTGCCTGCACCTCTGAGAAGTATATGCCAAACAGGAGGGGTCCTAGGACTGAGCCCTGGGGAATGCCACTTGTAACTGGTTTAGGGTTGGACCTAGCTCCCGTAACTCTCACCATGTGGGTTCTGTCCGTGAGCCAGTTGGCAACCCATCTTGTGATGTAGGAGTTTATGTTCAGGCTGGTGAGCTTGTCTATAATACCAGAATGGGAAATGGTGTTGAAGGCCTTAGCGAGGTCTAGGTAGGCTGTGTGTGCCACCTTTCCCTCATCTATAGCCTTGGTAACTGTCTCAAAGAAGTCCACCAGGTTTAGGAGGCATGATCTGCCCTTAACAAAGCCAAACTGGTTTGGAGGTTCTCAATGTCTCTGTTAATGAGTTCCTCAATGATGCGCTCCATAGCCTTGCAGACCAAGGTAGTCAGGCTTATAGGGCGATAGTTCCCAGGGTCTGTTGTGGCTCCACCTTTGTGGAGCGGAATAACCTGTTTGCTTATCAGTTGGATTTCACAGGTCGTATGTCACATGAAAGGTGGGTAACATATTTGAATGCATTATTGCGGTGTCATCTCATATATTACAAGAACATGGCATGTTAACAGGGTTGTGTACACTTATCTTATCCACTGTAAGCTTAGAAGGTTGGTGGTGTAACACTAATTGTGTGACCATACATTTACTGCTGATTTGGAGGTCTGGCACTCAACTGTATGTCATTAACCAGTGATGCCACTCCTCAGTTCATCCCACTTATGTATCATTGAAACACAGGGGTTGTGAGAAACAAAGCAAACATATGAGCCAGACATCTATACATCCTGTGAAGATCTATACAGTTGTGAGGTATGTTCTATAGTACTTGCCACTGTGCTATACAGGTGAACATCAATGATGTGTACGTGGGTGCAGTCTGTGCTGGGGAAGGGCCATCACCTACTAACACTAATCACATATCCCAGAGCTCTATATTGTTAGTTACATATACTAAAACTGGCTGCAATGCATGATGTTGAGGGCCATGTGTCATGCATGTCACCATTTGGATACTGTGTAGTCTGTGTAACAGATTTGTGCCACCTCACCTGTAAGTGTGTGTGTGTGTGTGTGTGTGTGTGTGTGTGTGTGTGTGTGTGTGTGTGTGTGTGTGTGTGTGTGTGTGTGTGTGTGAGTGTGTGTGTGTGTGTATATGTGTACCAGGCAATCTCAGAGTGCAGATATTAATGTACATATGTTGTCTTCCCCTCACAGATAACAATGGGGTTTGGGTTCCCTCCCACTTGGAAACTGATGTCATTATCTCTGCAGACTCTGACAATGATGATAGGAATAGTGAGGTACAGGTGAGATTGTCAGGGGCTGAATGTGTGCCATTATTTGGCATCCCACTCTTGTCGACACCATCCCCGGACACAGTGACAATGGCCAAACATACCCCATCACCAGTGGCCACAGATGATGGACAGTTGGCAGGTGGTGGCATTGAACAGGCTAATGTGGTGACTATGACAGATGTGAGTCAGCCACCTGCCATAGTCAGAGTGCAGGCTAGGTCCCACACAGGTGGATGGACAGTGGTGCTCGCAGGAGGACCGCTGCTCATCAATCCACTGTCACAAGTGCCACAGCAAGAGTCACCAGACTCATGTTTTGGACTGTGATGGATGCAAAGGCACATAGTGAATGCCACACCAGACAAATATTCAGGGTGGTGGATGCAACTCTTCCTGATTTACATAGCAACATACATGACCTTGTTGAGGCCACACGTCAAAATACTGAGGTCAGAAATAGATGGTGGGATGAGACCTTGGCAAACCTTGACCATGGCATGTCTGTGTTGCAGTGTGTGCTAGGAGATGGGCATCAACCATGTGGACATAGGTCAGCACCAACAACAGCTGAGAGTCTATGGGGATGTGCACCTTTACACTCCCATTGTGGCACTGACACCAGTTATATCGAAGGGGTTGCTGTCCACATCAAACCAGAGCAGGCCATGAACATGTGGTCCTGTCTGGATCCAGCAGACAGTAGTCATAATCTGGAAGCAGTACTGCAGTACTGCATCTGGACTTGGGTCTGGTGGTTTCACTGATACCCCTGGCAGGACCAGTTCCCATGTCCATGGCTGCAGACGGTTAACTGGACACCCTGCCATGTACAGTCCACAGCTGTCCAATATACCCCTGTGTAGGGCAGCCACATGGCGTGACTGTGTGCATACATACACACGTACATCTTATCACAGACAGGTCACCTCCAGACACACACAACACTTATGCACAGCCCATCTATTGGATATCCCTCCATACAAACACATGATGTCAACCGTATGGCCCAGCCAAGGCCTGTAGCAAACCAATACCAGACCCTGTGCATATGATGATACCTATGCCGCAACTCTGTCATCCATACCATCAATGCAGGGACATGCTAATATGGTTCTGATGCACAGGATGAATATAGTACAGTGTAGCTATGTAATACTATGTAAGGTGCTATCTGCTTGCATTTGTTATGGGTACACATACAGGTGCTTATTAGCCAGGATGCATTATTGTTGTTAGTACCACTGACTGAATGTAGTCTGACATGCTGTATTCTGTGTTCCAGGTGTTTGTGTGTCTGCAGGCTGTGGCCCTGCAGGCATTCCCAAGAGGCAGTATGGCAGAGTGGGAATACACAGACCATGTCCTAGACAAGGTACAGCTTTATATGTACATGTACCAGGTGTGTATGCATGCAACCGTGTGTGAGGGACACTGTTGTCAGACAGTGTGACCTTGCATACATACCCCTTGTCACAGACAGGTAGCCTTCAGACATGTCAGCTCAGTGTTGTGTAGTACCATAGACTCATACATACAGAACAGGTTACTGAAGTACTGTCAGCAGGTCCCTCACAAGCATAGCCATTTACATTAACTGCAAGAGATTCACCTGTCAACACCTGATAGCCCTGCCATTTCTTTCCCATACACTCAACCCTGATGCAGTTCATGAGGGCATGCATGATACTGTGTATGACATGTTTGTGGTATGTATTCCTGAGTTCACCACGTGGAACGGGGGACAAAATGGTTTATCCTTTGCATACACACAGTAAGGAGTGACACAGGGGATATGCACACAGTAACATAAACACAGCTGGCAAAAGACAGATTAGTAAGCCTACATTTCCACCTTGATGTACTGTACTACTACATACACATGACATGCCCCACATAGATTATATGCATGGGACATAACACACCACCTCTTACAACATGTAATGTTCTGAATGCCTTTATGAATGGTGAGATAGCCCACCAGAAATAGGATGTGGAGACTTGTATTGCTCCTACAAGCCTGGACAGGTGATAGTGTAGCAGATGTTGTATCAGCATGATGTTTCAGTCAGGTATGATGCCTGATGCTGGCGTGTGTGTCACTACACTCACTGTGGCCAATTTGGAAACCATATCACATAAATGGGCATTGTTAAGAGACGCAGACCACATATGGGTTGCAAACATCTAGATATTCCATAGGCATCAGTACAGAGGACTGGTATGGTGTGCACAATGGTTTAACATGCTGCATGTGAGGCAGATCCTAATACCATGCTGTATAAAGTAATGTCATCGGGAGGTTGTAAACAGATGTGGATTGTACACAAATCAAAATGGTATCAGCCAAACAGGATATGATCTTCATCCACAACGCAGACACACAGCTGTCAGTAGTGAGATTAGTACCCCTACTTATATAGTTATTTCTGTTATAGTATTACGCAGTTATCAGATGCTCTACGGCACTAACATAATTTTTCCCAGTCCCAAGGTACTTCTACAGTGACTGACATCAGCATGCCTAGTAAAGTAGGGTGATGGAACGTTTACAGGGTGGTACACAACTCAAAATGAAATAACACACATAGTATATGATTCTCACACAAACGCACACACACACAAACAGTTGATAGCAGTGAGGTTTTTTTTTTGTTTTTTTTTTACTTTGTCATCTGTTTTGTCCTGGAGCTTTAGACTAGCCCAGTCAACAAATGTAAAATAAAATAAAATAAATAAAAAAAAAAGATTAGAAACCCTATCTATCTAGTTATTTTGACTATAATGTTATGCAGTTATCAGAAGTGCCACAGAGCTTACATAATTTCACCTAGTCCCAAGGTACTTCTAAGGTGACTGACATCCGCAGGTCTAGTAGAGTAGCGTGATGGGAAGTTTACAGGGTGGTACACAACTCAAAATGGTATAAGACACACACAATATATGATACTCACACAAATGCACACACACACACACACAAACAGGTGTCAGTAGTGAGATTAGAACCCCAACTTATCTAGTTATTACTACTACAGTGTTATGCAGTTATCAGACACGTCAGGAAGCTTACATATTTTCACCTCATCCCAAGGTACTTCTAAGGTGAATGACATCAGCAGGCCTAGTAAAGTAGGGTGATGGGAAGTTTACAGGGTGGTACACAACTCAAAATGGTATAACACGCAGTATATGATTCCCACACAAACACTTGCCAGCATTGGGATTAGAACCCCTGCCTATCTAGCTATTTGTACTATAGTGTTATGCAGTTATCACACGCACTACAGAGCTTACTGGGCTGATAACTGGCCAAAGGTGCTGATAACTGCACAGTTGAGGTAAACTGCTACAGGTTCCAGGAAGTCTGCCTTCAGTTTTCCCCTTAGATCTTACTAGTTCTTTCTCTCCTGCACTTCAAATAGCCTAATAGCTTTGCACTTCAACAGGTTTTTTTATCAATTATTCTAGCACACCTGAGAGCCATCAGCAGTAGTCATTCCTCACGGAATTTCCTCCAGTACTTAGTAGTTATGACTACCCCTCCTGGCATGATTAAAGTGCAGTTATCTGTGATTTTGCCAATTAACCTGGTGCACTTGGGCATTCTGAGGCACTGTTGCAACTGCCTCATGTACACAGACAAACCTCTCCTCTAAACTCCCAACACTCAGACTTGTGAGAGATACCCTATATCACTGAATTGGAATATATGCACTCTCCAGCGAAGACTGGACTAGCTAATCAAGAGGAGAAGGGTCAACACCCGCAACACACCACATGGAACACATACCCCTCCAGAATACCCACTATCACAGCTCCGACATACAAATAATAACCACACACCCACCTTCACAGAGTCACTCAATAGACATTTACCCAAACAGTGGAGACCACCAAGACAGATACCCACTCAACCACGACAACACAGCACAAACCACAGGACACATATCTCACCTACACAGTGTGCCCCTCAACCTAAGCCCCAAAGGCCAACCACCTTGCCTGATACATTAATCACAGGTGAATCAATAGTGAGGCACACAGATGTCCCACTCAGTAGGTTGAACATGGAGGAGGTAACAGTCATCTGTATATCAGGTGCCAGAATCCAACACATAACACACCCAGTCAGGTTACTCCACAACAACTACAAGTATCACTCTGTCATTGTCCATATGTGTGTGTCAATGGTCTGAGATGCATCTCCATGGACTATATAAAAAGAGACATGGTGAAGCTCTCAGATTATGTGGGCCAGACAGGTATGCCAGTAGCCCTGAGCAGTATACTACTGTCAACCAGAATGATACCGCATTGCAAACAACAAATGAGTCACTTCAAAAACTGGCTTAAGTGTCTGCTGTCACTCTCATGAGAGCCAGTATCTGTCTGCTTGGAATGACATGATTGACAGACTGCAATGACTTGCCAGAGATGGCCTGCATCTGTCACCCCTGGGTTTCCAGGTACTGGCTAAGTTTCTTGTCAGCTATAGTGCCTTTTTGGGCGGTGTTCCAAATCAAATTACCACCGTAACAGCTATACATATATGCAGTCTGAGGGTCATGCTGCTCAACACTAGACATCTACATCTCAAGATGCAGCCACTTGAAGCACTCCTCAAAATGAAGAACATTGACATTTGTGCTGTAACGGAGACCTGGTTTACAGCAGCAGACAGCACCCCTGCACTACCAGCCTATAACTCATTCCACACCTGTCAGCTCCAAAACATGGACCACAGCTACAAAGGCAGTGGTGTCTCCATATTAATAACAGATATGCACACATCCAGAGTAGTATCCCAGCATAATGCATTTGAGATACTTCAGGTACAACTGACATTGGGTATTGGTGCAATCCAGATCATAGCCTGCTATAGGTCCACATCCATGTCCCTAGACTCTCAATCCACATTCCTCAACATCGTGGGAACTATCAAGGTCCAACCCAACACTCTCTTACCACGAGAGTTCAACTATCCCTCCATCCTTTTTTTTTTAATTTCTAGTTTCCCACCAGGACAGAAGTGCTCTTCAGCAATTACATTCTGCTTGCCGAGCACACTCAAGCAAATCTGCAGTCTGCGGTTACCACTCCACCCATACAGTATAAGAAGGAATCAGTACTGCAAACTAAACAAGGATATACATTTTGAGCTTCAAGAGCAGGAGCACACTCAAGCAAATCTGCAGTCTGTGGCTACCACTCCACCCATACAGTATAAGAAGGAATCAGTACTGCAAACTAAACAAGGATATATATTTTGAGCCTCAAGAGCAGGGTCAGTGTACCCAGGCATTCTACTTGTATGTTTTATGAGAGTGAAGCTATTACATTAGCAGTATTTCTTAGTAGTTCTCAGCTTGCTAATAAAACTGACTGTTGTAGCCTTGTGTCCTCCCTCCCACTAGTACAGTAATCCTAACTTTCCAATAGACAGTATACATTTAATTCACATCCCTGTGACTAAATTAACCATCAAGCAGCCCTCTCAGTGCTTTCTGCCTTAGTTTGTATCACTTGGAGGCCCACCTGTTTATTTGCATCTTTATACATTCCCTTTCATTGCTAATGTATCTCCCTACTCTAATCTGTGCACAAACTGGTTACTAATCAGCAAGTCAATGTGAAGACACACTCCCAACCTTAATAAACTTTGCTTTCTCTTCTCTCCTTTACTTTACAGGTAGTTTGAATTATTACTTACCCCCCTCTGAGGCCTTCACTGATTTCCACTGATTACCTCTCTGGTTTCTTTGCATTCCACCTGGTTTACACCCCTTGTGCTATCTCCCTCCCCCAATACAAAGTCTATATTAGAATCCTGCTGAGCATGGAGCCATCTTTAAATTTCTAGTCTCCCACCAGGACACAAGTGCTCTTCAGCAATTACATTCTGCTTGCCGGTAAGCCATTAGACCTCAGGAATTTGTTTAAAGTGTTTAGATTTCTAAAGTAATACTTACTTTTTTCTCTTGTCTTGGTTGGCTCTGCCCCGCTCCATTCGCCCTTGCTAATGCTCGGGCTCTCTCCGCTCCCCTGCCCTGCCCCCTATTTCCTCCCGCCCCCACTACCTCTACATTTATAGTAATCACAGCCACACCTACAGCTCACCCTCACATCACCTACACCAATCACAGCTCCTCAAGTCATATCACATTATACCACACCAACTTGCTCCACACAAAATACTCCCAATCACTCTCATTCCCACTAGGCATTTTTTACATCACCCACACTACTTCCCCTTCCACATATAGTGCAACCCAATAATTCCTATTCAGACCCCCCACCTAGAAACAACTTAAACTTTATAACCATGACCATCACACAACTAAGTCTAGTCTGTCTTCTCATAATTCTTTACAACACCACAAGTTATCACTCTAGCAATATCCCTAAACTTAGTAGCGCAACACTACGTTATGCACTCTCGTATACAGACACTACACATTATAATAATATCTGCCCACAATTATTCAAGAACTACATAACAGACCAATTCAGAACTAAACACATATGCTCTCATTCCTACTCCAAAAAAACACAATACCTTCTCACACTCCTCACCAAACTCCAACATCTGTATAACCATTTTAACTCCAGGCTCACCATAAGTGGGGATATGCACCCCAATCCAAGCCCAAATCCATCCTGTCCAACACAAACTGCTCCAACACAAATGTCAGAACATAACAGCCCCACTTTCTTCATCCCTGGGTAAATCAACAACAGCAGCAAAACCAACCATCTTTTAATGCTAAATATTAATATTAGAAGTATCAGACCACAATAGCACACTACTCCCCAGACATAGTTGCTTTAACAGAAACCTGGCTAAATAAAAACATAGCTAACTCAGAAGTTCTCCCTACCGGCTACAATATCATTAGACAAGACAGACCACTTCGTAAATGGGGTGGAACTGCCTTACTGTACAAGTCCAACTTAACTGTCTGTCAATTACCAAACTCCTACCCCTCCCCCAATAATTGGGGCATACTTATCTCACAACTTCAACTTCACCCTAAAAAGGTCATCACCACAATTGTGATCTATATTCCACCTGGTAATACACCTGCTAGCCTTGAAGACTTCTTATCCTGGTGTTCTTCCACATACTCACAAGAAACCCTTATTCTGGGGGACTTCAACCTAGATTGGTTCACCTGTATATCAGAAGCAAGTAATCTAATAAATCTCCATGGCTACCAGCAGCTAGTCCAAATTCCAACTAGATGTGATAAAAAATCTAAAAGGGAATCCATTCTTGACTGGGTCCTAACTAACAACCCCACATTGTACCCTCACACAGGCAGTCTCCCAGACACCTTAAGTGACCACAACATAATATACTTTATACGTAGTAGAACAAGCATATGCAAAACCACTAACTATATATCCACTAGAAACACAAAAAAATTCTCTCCTGAGGTCCTCAACACTTTACTCTGTAACTGTGACTGGACCTCCATAAAAACCCTCCCACTTGACCAGGCTGTAGCATATTTCAACAAAACATTTCTGCACCACCTAGACACTGTCGCTCCATTGCGCAAAATCAAGGTTAGAACCTCTACAAACCCCTGGCTCA
This sequence comes from Protopterus annectens, assembly GCF_019279795.1. Taxonomy (NCBI): domain Eukaryota; kingdom Metazoa; phylum Chordata; order Ceratodontiformes; family Protopteridae; genus Protopterus; species Protopterus annectens. Next base: position 891,230,044 of record NC_056734.1, read on the forward strand.
GTAAAGAAAACAAACAAATTCTCAAGTCCAGAGACACTGCCTGGCTTTACTATCAAAAAAACAAAGAAACACAAAGCCTAACTAAGTACCAAGAACTGCGCAACCATGCAAAAAAATGCATTAGGCTGGACAAAAAATCCTACTACACAACATTACAAACTAAATACCAACACAACCTGCAAAAAGTTTGGAAAAATGTAAACCAGCTGCTAAAATCCACCCAAAAGGCAACCCCCAAACCAACTACCCCTGACACTAAAGTTCCCAACGAAACACAATTCAACTCCCACTTTGTGAACTCAATTCTATCCTTAGTATCACAGAACAGTTCCTTCCTCATTATCCCCCCCAACACAAATAACACTAATACAAGCTTTACCCTCAAAACAGTTTCCACCACTTCAATCAAAAGCATGCTCTCCAAACTAAAAACCTCATCAACAGCAGCCGACCTACTCCCCAGCTATTTCTTGAAACTCACAGCAGATACTATTGCTATCCCAGTCTCCACTCTCATAAACAGATCAATTGTTGAAAACTGTGTGCCCAAACTCTGGAAAATATCCTATGTTACACCCATACATAAAGGCTGGACCTCCACTGAACTTAATAACTACAGACCCATTGCTTTACTCTCCCCCTTGGCCAAAATCCTAGAAAAATGCATCCATACCCAGATGCTAAACTATCTCCTAGAGAGCAACATCCTGTCACCTACTCAGCATGGTTTCAGACCTGCCCATAGTACCACTACAGCACTCCTCTGCTTCACAGACACAATAAACCATCTCAAAAATGAAGGCCTACAAGTGTCAGCTCTTTTTTTGGATATGTCCAAAGCATTTGACACAGTCTCACACCAAATCCTGCTAAACAAACTAAACCAATATCGTCTATCAAATTCCACTCTTACCTGGTTCCAGAGCTACTTAACTGACAGGTACCAAGCTGTGAAATGGGAAAATTCTCTCTCTCCTCAGCTGCCCATAACTATAGGAGTCCCCCAAGGTTCTATCTTAGGACCACTACTATTCACAGTCTTCACAAATGACCTCCATACCTCCACACAGCATTATCTATAATTCAGTATGCAGATGACACTATCTTAATCTGTGCTGCACAAAACATTCCCACCCTCCTGCAAACAACTCAACTAGCATTCTCTGACATTGAAAACGACCTTACCAAAGCCCAACTTATCCTCAATCCAAAGAAAACTCAGCTTATGATTATAACCAGTTCTAACAAAAACACTAACAGTCAATTCACTATCTACTCCACAAATGCTACTCCAATTGCTCCAGTGGCACAGGCTAAGCTATTGGGAATAACCATAGACTCCCACCTAAAATTTGATAGTCATCTCAACTTAACTATTAAAAAAGTACATGCCAAACTGGGGTCACTCTACAGTATCAAACCATTTCTTACCAAGAACACAAGATCAGCCATTGCTCGCTCCCAACTTCTATCCACCCTACTCTATGCATCTCCCATTCTGACTAATCTCAACAAAACTGAACTAAGCAAAATGGAAGCCTGCTATAACAGAATTGCCTGCTTTGCTGCAAACTGCTCATATACAACTCATCACTGTACTGCTTTAAGACAGCTCCACTGGCTTGAACTGCCCAACCTCCTAACCTACAATCAGCTCTGCCTCTGTCATTCTATCTATTACCTCCCCAATAAGTGTCCTGCCCTCAAAAACCTAGTACAACATCACTCAGCCAAAAGGCCTCTTAGATCATCAAGCAAACTACTACTAGAAGTCACCAACAGCTACAATAGCTTTGGAGATGCACTATGTAGTAGTTCAGTGGCTAGAAAATGGAACTCTGTCCCTACTAGCATTCAAAACACATCATCCAAAGCCTCCTTTAAAGACCTCATCAGGCAACATCTCAAGCAAAGTTAGCAGTGCCATGATTGCTCCCCAGGCTAGTGAAAGCGGATAACATATACATACTAAATCTAGAGCACTTGATAATAGTTTTCAATCTTACTCACAAACGCTGGCTAATCTACAATGTATGTACTGTACCTGTATACTATGTACGTATTCTACCTATATTCCAAATTTCAGCTGTACACCACTAATCTATTAATTACCTTTATTTTTAAAATTAATATTTTTTTGTTTGTTCTCTCCACTGTAACTGTTTGTGCCGCATACCACTGTAAAAACATGTCTCTTGTAATTTGTGTGTATACTGATCATGTCTAAATAAGTAAATGTGTCTGTAATTTTTCTTTGCGGAGCTTTACTCCCCGGGCCTCTGCTGAAAAAGGGCCTTTTTGGCTCAGCCAGACACCCCCGGTTAACAAATGTAAAATAAATAAAATAAATAAAATCAACTGGGTAAGATACTCAAGCACCAATACACTGGCCCAATGCTTCCTGGAATTCATCAGTTCCAATGCCCTGGACTAGCTCATTCTGATACCCGTAGAGGAAGCAACAGTGTTGACCTGTGTGGATTACTAACATATGGGACTATTGCTTGATAATAGTAGTCAACCACTAACTGGTCAGATCCAACATCGAGTAATCACCATGGAAATCCACATCTCACACACACACCCCGCAAAGGTAACCACCTTGAAAAACTTCTTCAAAGCTGAGTTTGGACTCATAAGAACAGAGGTGGCTAACTTCACAGCACCCATGCCAATGGAAAATACCTGCATGACTGACAAACCATGCACAAATGCACTGCACAAACATGTCCATCAATGCATGGAACTAGCCATAACCAACAGAACCATGACACTCTCCTCCAAACACTGGAGGCCAATCTGGTGGTCCACTGCCATTAATAACCTGTTCACCAGAAGGAAGAAACTGTTGCAGAAAGAGTCTCAAGAGTGGTAAAACTCCCTTATTAGCCTCAACAACAACTTGAGATCCCTCATGAAATCATCTAAAGCCCCCTATGATGGTAGAATTGCAGCAGACACTGATAACAATCATAAAATCTCTGTTAGTGATATCAAGAACCTCCACGTCAAAAAAGTGTTAGAATTTTGGGTCTAGGTGTGAATTTCACTATTTGACTTATTTTGAATTAATTTACTATATACTCTCTGAACGTTTGTATGTTTAGCCAATTGTTTTGATTTATGTTATATCTTGCTATGAGGGAAGTAGCCTCCTGAATATAATTGGAGTCAAGAAATTGGTACCAAAACAGTCATCTATTTCCTTTCATTTCTCTGACTTTTTTCATATTGTGAGAGTCTAAACATTTGTTTGTAAAAGCTATAGGAAACATTAAAAATAAAAGGTCTCTTGTCTTGTAATCTTTGCTCATTATTTGTTTAAAGTTCTTTACTATGTAGTCAATAAAGGGAGAGAAATTTTCTTTTATACTTGTATTATATCAGAGGTTTTTTATGACCAAATAAACTTCTTCTGCTTCAGAAAACATATAATTGTTTATTGTTTCCCCATTATTATCTACTAATATTGTTTTATGTAAGTTTTTCCAATTAGATGTGCAATTATAATTTAGCCATTGACTTGCGACGTTGAGAATGATTGATTTTCCATATAGCTCTAAGTATGGAAAAGCTATTCTGCCCTGTTCCCAATTTCTGTAGTACCATGCATGAATAATTCTTGTTTTTTTTGGAAACCATAGAAATTTTACTAATAAAGAGTTAAGTTGCTTCATTAGTTTTGTTTTTTTAAGGAGAAGGTATTATAGTTTGGAAGATAGGAAGATATACAAAATTTTAGGTAATATAATCATTTTAACTAAGGTTAACCTTTCTTCCATGGTAAAGAACATTTTATTCCATTTGTTTAAATGGTCCTTGATAGTGTTTATTAACATTGTATAATTTATTTGTATAGTATCTTTCCAATTAGTCTTTATATATATCCCTAAATACTTAAACATAGTACTCGCCCAGCTAAAATTATTGTATTTTTCAAGGATAGGGTTTATTTTTTTGTTCAGCAAAATAGTTTCAGTTTTGTAAAGATTAAAATTTAAACCTGAAATATTTTCAAACTTATGTAGAGATTGTATAATATGTTCAATTGAAGAGCCTATGTCACCAATTGTTAATATAATATCATCAGCAAAAAGCTGAATTTTGGAATTATAATTTACATTAATATAAAAGCTGCTTATCTTGTCATTAGTTCTTATGTAATTAGCAAAGGGTTCCACTGATATAGCAAATAATTAGGGAGATAGAGGACACCCTTGCTTGGTGCCTTTCATTATTTTAAGTGGACCTGAAAGAAAGGCTCCAATTTTAATATATGATATAAAAGTGGAATATAATTTGCTTAACAGTTTTATAAACTCAGAGGAAAAGTTGTATATTTCTAATACTTTAAATAAATATGGCCATCTTATAGAATCAAAGGCTTTATCCAGATCCAAGCTAATGAATGTTAATTCCTTTTTTGTTTGTTTGCATAGTCTATTAAGGTTAAAAGTCTAATGACATTATCTTGGACCTTTTCGTGTGAAATAAACCCTGTTTGATCATCTGGTATTATTTTTGGCAAGAAGTGATTTAATCTATCTGCCAGAATTGATGTAAAAATCTTGTAGTCCATATTCAAAAGAGAAATAGGGCCATAAGAAGTCACTAGATTAGGGTCTTTGTCATACTTTAGGATGGGTGAAATCATGGCATACTTCCATGAAGGAAAAGCACTGTCATTCTTTCTAAATTCTTCAAAAGCTTCAATTAAGATCATTAGAGTTTCATCTGGAAGTATCTTGCATATTTCTGCTATTAGTCCATCAACTCCCTTTTCTGAGGATGGGTTTCAATTAAGGGAAATAATAACAAAAAATTGGTCACTTATTATGGAAGATGATGCCTTGCATAAAATTTTAGATAATGCCCCCGTATTATTTTTAAAAAAGGTTGTAACTTGAAAACCTTGCTGGAAGGCCCCAACATTCCTAACCTGTATAAAGTAGGGATGGGGAAGTGTGGACACTGACATTATTGTAAATTTATAACAGCTACAAAAGAATTTGAGTTAAGAAATAGAACATATAAAATTAAAGGCAGACATACTTGTGAGTCGGTAGGGGTGGTGTATTTGGCTAAGTGCCAACAATGCGATGGGTTTTATATTGGTAAGACCGAGTGTGCTTTTAAGCAAAGAATATTCAAGCATCAGTATCATATTGCTAAGCAGAATATTAGCAACGCATTGGCCAAACACATAGTAGATAATCCTTCACACCAGTTTAAGTATATTGTTATAGAACAAGTTAAGAAAAATATTACAGAGGGGCCATGGGAGTTGAAGTTAGAAGAAAAAAAGTTGCAATGGTAATTGAAAACTAGTGCCTATATGTTTCCTGGATTGAATGAATGCTGTTCATTTAAATGAGTTTTAAAATTAAAATCCTTAGAACAGTAAAAAATGTAAAATACCTACCAAGATGTTTTTAACTCACATAGATATTAGTTAAATTAGTATTGGGTTATTCAAAGTATTACAATAATTGTTTTGTTTTAGCAAAGTGTCATTGTTCATTTTGTGCTTAGTGACTGGCTGACAGTGATTCTAATAGTACAAATTTTGCACTTTAGTGATAGTATGTATGTCCTTTTAAGAATAATTATGATGTCATTTTAACTAATTAATGACAGTATTTAACACAGAATTGGCTTTTTGGGGTTGTCTGAAGAAGTTCATTTTACTCCTGTGAATGAAAGTGCTTACAATAAAACCCATGAATTAAGGACTCCTGGTGTGTCATCTCTTTCAACATACTATGAAGATGTGTGCATATGTGGCTGGAGAGTACTGCAAGGCTCCACCAGATGTGTCAAGGCAGTGGAACCGTGAAATGAGCATCCCAAACACACACGCTATAATGATCCTGGTTTGTGTGTGTGCCTCATTATGGCATTCTTGTGTGAGTGTGTGTGCATTTCTGATTTTTGTCATCATCCATGGCTCTAGTGCATAGCCAGCATCCCCCCACCAAATGGACATATGGGATGCCCCACTGGCAAATGCCTGGTACAGCTGTGATGAATGCCAGATGTGGGAGTCGTGATAGCTTCCAGAGCTGCCAGCACATGCATTCATAATAATGCCCTGGGCATTGCACATGTCCTGGCAGTTGATGGAGGGGAAGCCTGTGTGGTTTATGTAGATCCTGCCCTGTTCACCGGGTGGTGCTTTGATGTGGATGTGCGTGCAGTCTATGGCACCCAGTACCTCCGGGTATTCTGCTACTTGGTGGAAGAGATGCATATTGCTGGTCCTCTCCTCATGGGTGTTGGGGAAGTAAATGTGCTCACTGGCATATGGTAGCATGGCATCTAGAAACTAGTATAGTACCCTGGATGCAGATGTCTGTGAGACCCCCATCATGTCCCCAGTAGGTCTTTCAAAAGTACCTGTAGCTAGAATTCTTAAGGCTACACATACCTTGGTATCCACTGGGATGGGTTCTCCTCTGTTAGTTCTAGCTCTGATTTGAGGCTGGCACAGCTCGATGAGTTGCTGAAGTATGTCTCTGTCCACCCTGTAGCGCTCTACTATCTCCAGATCATGTTGCCCCTGGTAGGGTACGCTGGGTCTGAACACTCTTCTCCTCCTCCTTGGTCTATGGCAGTTGTCAGCATTATCCTCCTCTCCACCCTCAGGCTCTAGCACATACTGATGGATCAAACCAATGGCAGCCCCTAACAATTTTCCAGTTAAAATTCCCCCACATGTATACACCAATGGTGCAGAGTTTGTGGGAAAAAACAGACTGTAAGGTGCTTCCATACTTTATACTGTTGTGCTGCAGATGCTGCCTGTATGATTAGCTGACTATGATACATTCCAGCTTTCACTTATATCACTCATGGCTTTGATATTAGACGCATTACTGGTAATTTGTTCCTGATTTCCTTCATTCTGCTGTTGCCGTTTTTTTAATTATTTCTTACTTACATCTCCTTCCACTTTCAGCTATGCAGCCACCTGCCAGCTGTATTATTATGTGCTTTGCCTAGCCCATTGTAAGTTACAAGAGTCCCATATTAGTGATTTCTACTTAATTTCTCCATTATTGTGCTGTTGCCCTTTAATATTTTTTTTACATCTCCTCCCATTTTCAGCTATGCAGCCACCTGCCAGCTGTATTATTGTGTGCTTTACCTGGCCCATTGTGAGTTGCAAGAGTCCCATATTACTGATTTCTACTTAATTTCTCCTTTATTGTGCTGTAGCCCTTTATTTTTTTATTTTACATCTCCTCCCATTTTCAGCTATGCAACCACCTGCCAGCTGTATTACTACTGAGTGTTTTTAATGGCCCATTGTGTTTTGCAGTATCCCATATCGCTGTTTGTACTGCATTTCCCTTGTTCTGCTATTTCCTTTTTCTTTTCCTATATCCTTCCTGTTTAAACCCCGGCACACCACCCAGACCCATTTAGCTAGTGTAAACAGCAAGACATGGTCCTCCCCTGGGCGCGAACACGCTCCTCAGTTCATGGAATAAGACTATACAGCCTCAGACATACACCCTCACTTAGCTTTGCTTAGATAAGCAAAAACACAGCCAACAGAGCTCCAATGTGCTTTCAGCAAGCATGACACACCCCTTTTCATGTTAGTTGCCCCTCCTGTCTACACAGTGGTGTTAGAGCAACTAAACGGTTAGGTGAAGTGTGACACTTAGAAGAATTTTGTGATTCAGTATAAGTCCCCTCATTAACATACCCCACTGCCTTGCTCCCATAGTTACTGCACTACACAAGAGCCTTCCCCCTTAGCAACCACTGTTCCCTGCCATTGTTTTGATTCTGCTTGCCATTGACTATAATGGCAAAATGCAGCTTTTACCTAAAATAGTGTTTTCTCATTTTTGTTTTTATTTTCCCTACTATCTCATTTGCGTGGTGCTGCCCTATGCTTAAACAGCTGAGATCAGCCAAAAAAAAACAAACAAACATCTATTTTTATAAAATTTAAATACTTTCCCATACCAGTAACCATTTATTAGACCACTGGCATGGCCAACCACTTCAATACATGCTTTTATTGGAGCTGTCATGGGTCTGTTTTCTTGTTTGCAAAAATGTATTTGGTTAGTAACCGAATATTTTTCTACACCTTACACTGTTTCTGCATGGAGACCTACCTACTTCCTGGATTGGTAAATCAGCTAATTTTCATGGCTTTCACCAGCAAATGAGCTGGTTAGCATACTGCGTGGCTTTCCATGCAGGAACAGTGTAGGGCCGCTTATGCACGTCAAAATGGCATGTTCGTGAATCGCTCGATGGCCATATTCTGTGCAGGAGTGGCTACACTGCTACTGCATGGAATATTTTGCTTTGTAAATCCCCCCAGTTGTTTTCAACATTTTTCCAGTAAGCAATGAAACAAAATGCATGAACCAATAATGACAAAATTGCCCAGTTCAGAACATTTCCATCATAAATGTCTTCTCAAACTTCTACAATCCACTAGTATCAGTAAATTTGCACAATCTCTGCAGACATAAATGTCATCTAAATAATTCCACATTAAAGAGATTTATAAGATCTGTAACTAATGAAGAGGTTGCTGTTAGCAAAGAACTTAATATTTCATTGTTTCATCTACAGATAAAGTGCCTGTTGCCATTGAGGAATAAATTGCTTATGTTACATTAAAAAAAATGATAAGCTAGTAATATTACAATAGAGAATGGATGGCAAACTGATAACAGCTTCATAGTTACTAGGTATCTCTGCCAAAGAGGACATTCTCAGGACTGCAGCATCCACCCCATTAAAAAGTACAACACAGTATAGTATCAGCAATCCATCTACATACTGTGGGAGTACAACCCAAAGCCTTCTACATTAAAAGCAAGCATTCTACCTATTGTGCTACTAACAATACAGACATACTTGCCATAAGCAGCATTAAACTGCTCTCCCCCTGAAGAACTATGCAGCACACAAAATCTGGAGAAAGCCAAAATTTATTGGGGGGGGGGGGGACAAAAGCCCAAAAACAGGGACACAGTTTAAACATTGCTTGTATAATCTTAGAAAAGTTGCTAGAATAAAATGTTTTGTGTTACCATGCATTTCCTGAAAGATAGGAAGACTGAAACTTAAATGGCTATCATTATTTAGTGAATTCAGTTCTCATTGATTTGTCAGAAAACCACAAATTTTAAGGAACAGACCAAAAGTATGAGCTAAACATTCCAGTTGAGAACTATGGTTAATGCCTTGACTCACAAGTGGTGGTGGTATGGTAGAGAGTTTAGGCTATTGCTCCTTGTACCTAAGATACAGGGTTAGAGTCTGAGTACCTCTAGCCAGCATTTGCACATAATGGGGCCATACACACATACCTGTAATTAAATAAACACTGCCTACCTTAGTAATAACAGTCTCTGCAGCTGTTAACCAGGAAATAGTATGTTTTAACTTTCTCATTACTGTTCAGTCACATAAAGAAGCTGCTGCCTAGTAATCACATTATCTACTGCTGTTAACATTAAGTAATTATAAATAAACATTAAGCACACACAAACACACACACACACTCACACACACACACACACACACACACACACACACACACACACACACACACACACACACACACACACACGTACATTTGTAGCCACCTAAATAAAAGAAGCTAAGTAATCAGCTAAGCTTTAATCACATAAAAGTTAAGCTAAGCCTGCAGCCGCTAAGTAAGTAAAAAATTTAAATAAACTGCAGTTTACATGTTTACCTCGAGGAGGAGCTGAGCTGGGGAAGAAAGATGTGTGCAGACCGGTCTGCAGAAGCTGATGTCATGCACGCCCTGCACGTGCTGACATCAGGAGTAAAATAAAAATAAGAAAAAAAACAACAGAAATTTCGGAAATTAAAGGGGCCACACTGGAATTCATAGCACCTCAATATTTTGCCCTCAAAACTGGTATTTACCATGGGATTCAGTATGGTTAAGAGGTATGACCTCCACCAGTAGACCAGTTACCAGTGGAGTACAACAAGAATACATGCTGGGCCCTCTACTGTTTGGAAACTATTTTTCTGAAGTCCAGGCAAAGGTAGATAGCATGTGGCTTACCAAGTCTGCAGATGACTGTCAACTGGACACAGTCATATACAGTCCCCCAATGATGTTGACATATTACAGAAAGGGCTGACACAGACAATGATTGGTGCCAAGCTGATAGACTGAAACATAACCCAAAAAGTGCCTCATTGTCCCCTTTGGCAAAGAAGTACCCCTGCTAGTTATGACATAGATAGCACCCCTCTAAGCTGAAACTCAGTGGTGTGAGACTTGGAAACACAGGTTGATAGCAATCTAAACTTCAATCGCTATGTATCCATAGTGATAAAACACACATTCTACATTGTGCACCTCATAAATAAGGACATCACATCCAAGAATAGTAGGTCATAGCTCCACTGTACTCAACCCTTATCAGACCACTAATTGAGTACAATGTCCCCTTCTGTATGTACCTCACCAGACACCTGCAGCAACTGGAGAAGCCGCAGAGCTTTCTGACCAGGAGAATCCAGGGCCTCCAAAACATGACATAGATGGAAATACTGAGCCGTGTCACTGTACTCAGTATGATACAGGTTGCTGAAAGGCAACCTGTATCTGGCCTACAAAGCAGTCTTAGACCCTGCCCTACTGGAAATGCTGGACATCCACAAATTAAATGGGACAAAATAACTTGCTCCAGGGATCTCAACCTAGCCTGTGACATAAACAGACCATTCTGGAGAGACAGCTATATCTCCAAGTGATTGCCACTCCTCTGTAATAGGCTCTCACTGCATGTGCAACAGTGCTCCTTAATGACCCTATTAAAGTGAACCTTGGCAAGAGGATGGGTGATCATTAATTCACCCCCCTGGGGTGCCATCTATGTCCATCATGGAGAGGGTCAGTCAGTGCTGATCACAAAATTACTCTGCTAACAATGGCCATCTAACTATGCTCAATAAAAGTACATAGGTTTTTACATGGCCAAGCTTGCAAAGGCCCTACGGCCATTAGCCAAGTAACTTCCTATGATCCTATGAAGCTATGAACCTATGCAGGCCTCCCAGCATCTTCTCTTCTACATGCACTACTGATGTCATCCACTATAAGTTTCCTTGCAGCCCTGTAAAAGTCAGACTTAAGTGTGGCACTTGTGTGAAGTACTGAGCTCTGTAGTCTGTGCACTTAGGTAGGAGTTTCTGTTCTCACTGCAGTCAACTGTGTGTGTGTGTGTGTGTGTGTGTGTGTGTGTGTTTGTGTGTGTATAGCCAGAAGAGCATAAGCGTGTATCCTACAGTTACCACTCTAATCCCATGAACTGACAGTATTTTGACAGTTGCATATGTTTGCACATCCATTTCATGCAGGTCTCCCAAAATCTTCTCTCCCACGTGCATTGCTGATGTCATCCACTATAAGTTTTCCTGCAGCCTTGTAAACGTCATACTTGTGTTGTGGTGTTGTCTAAAGTACTGAGCTCTGTAGTTTGTGTACTTAGATAGGAAGGGGGTTCTGTTCAAACTGCAGTCAAGTGTGCACGTGTGTGTGTGTGTGTGTGTGTGTGTGTGTGTGTGTGTGTGTGTGTGTGTGTGTGTGTGTGTGTGTGTTTGTGCACTTGCTTGATATTAGAGACAGCCTTTTAAAACAGCACGTGGGACAGTGCTTTTACCATATTCTCCTCACCAGACACTGCTAATGTCATCAGCTATATCTGATTTGTGGATGTGCACTATCCCCACCAGGTTAGGGTCAGAAGCTGGCCTTGAGGCCAGACAGAAGTCATCTCATCCTATTTGATCCAGATTACAGTGACATGGCTTTCAGTCTGGCCACATACATCATGGCATGATTTGTAGGCACTGTATTATCTTGGTGAGAAACCCCTGCGGTATCTCCAGCTGCTGCATGTGTCTGGTGAGGTACATGCAAAAGACAGCATTATACTCTTATTAGTGTTCTGATGAGGTTTGAGTACAGTCCTGTAATAAATGTAATCCTCTGATCTCAATACGATGGTGTGACTGATGATGTGCATTACAGAGACTTTCAATACCAGTGTGTACACTCGGTGGTCGAAATCCAGATTGCTATCTACGTGTTACCAGTGCTTGCATCACTGTGTTTCAGCATAGTGAGACTGTTGTCAATGCTGTAATTAGCAGAGAATTCTGCTTTGTAGAATGACAAAACAAGACACATTTTTGCATTTATTTGTAGACTGTGTGGCTTTGCCACCAATCATTTGTCTGTGTTAGCCCCTCCTGTAGTATGTTATCATCACTGGTGGACTCAGTGATTGCAAACAGTGTAGAAGAATCAGCAAACATGGTAAGCCAAAGGCCATATACTTTAGCCTGAACTGTCAAGAAATAGATTCCAAACAGTAAAGGGCCAAGCACAGATCCCTGGGGTGTGCCAATGGTGACAGCTCTAGTGGTACAGGTTGAGTCACCAACTTTCACAGTATATGTTCTGTCAGTGAGCCATTTGGTTACCCATCTAGTGACATAAGGGTTAATCCCCAGCTGGGTGAGTTTGTCAATCATACCTGTATGGGGGATTGTGTCCAAACCCTAGGCCAGATCAGGATAGCCAGTATGCACTGTCTTACCTTCATGAAGGCCTATTACACAGAATCAATGGACTGTGACAACATCACAGATCACCTATCGTGTGACTCAGCACATACACCTTCCTGACACAATTGAATACACACTTTAACATGCCCTCTACACAGATTATGTTCCTGTAGAAGGGTGTACATCAACATGTATTCATGTGAGTTGGGGGGACAGCATCCAATGAATGCATGTATAGACACATCCCGACTCTCCTCATCTGTGAGGTAGACCAACATGTCATCATGGACCTTTTACTAAAGAGACACTAGTAATATCCTAGCTGTGTATGCGTGATGACAACACTATCATTTTTGAACTTGGCAAGCCCAAGGCATTTGAAACAAATCCGCACTGGAGTATTCACTCAGCACTGTCAGATGTGGTCCTAAACACCTATATCACCAAGTGGGGAGACCACTGCATCACTTACATGGCATCAAAATATTTTGAAATGTGTGAAATGAACTATATATCAGGTCCAGTGATCAGGTCCGTACATCAGGTCTGTCTGCTAGGCCCTTTTCTCTCCATTGTTTAAGTCACAGACATCACAAATGATATACACATCCTGTCTCCAAATAGCTGTCTGAAGGACTACAGACTGTGGGCAATCATTGACTCCAACTGTGATATTAGTATAATACAGACAGTATCAACAAACAACAAAGACTGCTGCCACAGCCATGACAACACCTGCAATGACACAAGAAGATGGGGGGATTTGTTATGTCAGGAAAACAAACACAGAACCCAAGTATAATGTAGACATCACACCCTATAATCGGGTTCCTATTACGTTATCAAAAGACAACGTAATCAAATGCTCAGAACTTCGAAACGGCTGCATTTTGAAGATCGCATTGTGGGATCGCAATACAGTGAAGACTGGGATATTTGCCCTTTCCTCACTGTAGTGCGATCTCGGAGTTGGAATATATATTTAGCGGGGGGTGTGGGGGGCATAGCCCCCCACAATAAAAGCTTCGATATGTGTCCGTTTCAACATTTTGAGCGTTCGATTACATTATCTTTCAATAACATAATATGAACCCCTATAATCAGACCATTCGATATGTGACCTGTGTCCTGAGCTAGATGGTATGTGGAATGTCCACCAGCATATCGCCACAGTGCTGACTATCCCTTGTATGTAACGCAACTACTGAGTAGGTGAAGGACATCCACATCACAGGCCAAAATTCCTCCATAGTTCACAGCCTTCATCACACCAATAACGGAGTACAATGCACCTTCCTCATGTACCTCTCTACACATCTTCCAGTGATGTGTAACTGAAGTGTACCACCTTTGCCACGGTGAGCTGTCACACATCTTATTGGCTATACCTGCCTAGGTATTCTTTTTGTAGCATAGTCATTACTGTCGGATGGTGTGGAAACCCCATCAATTTGTTACACCAGATGCATGTGTGATAACTGTTCTGGTGATGCACACAGTACATACATAATTTATTAACAACATTAATGGCATGGGTAACATTTGTAATTGTGTTTTTATATATATATATATATATATATATATATATATATATATATATATATAGGTTTACTATCATTTTATCATTCTCACTGCAAGCAAATTATTGTTTGTACGAACCATATAAACGAAAATCCACTGCAACAAACAACAAAAAATTTGAACGCTGAAGTGGTGACTGTTCGAATGCAACAAAATTTGAACATTCACCATACTTCTGCAAATGGAATTAATGTGCAATGCACAGTGAAGAACGTGTTTGCAGAGGACAAGCCCCTCTGCACCCCACATCCCCTGCTACATAGATATACAAACTCCAAGATTGCACTACAGTGAGGGAAAGGGTACATTTTCCATTCCCCACTATAATGCAATCTGCATGAAAATATAGAAAGTCACAAAAGCCTAATGAAATTTGACCCCATTTCAGTTTAATATTATTAAGATAGAAATCCTTGTTGTCTGTGGAGAAGGTAATACCTAGATATTTAATCTTCTCTTCAGATTTTATTTGCCCAATCAGGGGTAAAAGTGAAAAGGGTTTTGGTGGTTTCAAGGGAAATATATTTGTTTTCTTTAGATTTATTTTATAGTTTGATATTAATTGAAATTCTTCAACCGCAGATAGTATTCTCTTGGTATCAGAAACAGGTGTTGTACAATAAATATTTAGGTCATCAGCAAAAACTGCCATAGAGATCTTGGTACCATAAATTACTGGGGCATTGTGATATATATTTTGTTTAATATGAAGAAATAGAGGTTCTAAATATAAATTAAATAATATAGGAGATAGAGGACAGCCTTGACGGGTACCATTCTTAATTTGAATTCTATTAGAAAACATTTTGTTTATAAATAAGGTTGTATAAGGGTTCTCATATAGTATTTGTAATATTAGGATAAATTCTTGGGGTATTTTAAAATGAGGTAAGATATTAAATAAAAATTGTATATTAACTCTATCAAATGCCTTTTGTAAATCTATAATAAGGGCATACATATTTAAATTCCTTTGACTGGCATAAGAAATTAAAGTGCGAAGTGTTAAGGTATTATCACTAGTTTGCCTAGAGGTTAAAAACCCTGTTTGTTCATTGAAAATAATAGAGTTCGTTATTTTCTTCAATTTAGTAGCTAAAATAGAGGTCAAGATTTTTGTATCCACATTTAAAAGTGATATAGGTCTATAATTGTCTGGTTTTTGTAGATCTGAATTTTCTTTGAGTATAAAAATAGTTTTGGATGCGTTGAAATGTAAATCATTAATTTTATTATTAATAATATAATTCAAGGTATATGATAAAATTTTAACAAGTGTATTACCGAAAGTTTTATAAAATTCCGCCGTAAGTCCATCAGGGCCAAGGGCTTTATGTGATTTCAAGGTTTTGATTGTTGATGTTATTTCCTCCATAGAAATTGGCTGTATTAAATCTCTCTGTAGCTTTTCATCAATTTTTGGGAAGTTGATCTTTTGTAGGAAATCAGTATAATTTTCAGTTGTAGGTAATTCAGTTTGTTCTCCATAGATTTTAGCATATATTGATTCAAAAATGTTAATAATATTGTTAGATTTCGTATACATTTTATTTTCATAATACAATTCCGTAATTAGGTTTTCACAATACTCTGCACTGTATACATTGTCTTGTACTGTGTTTGGACCATGTGTGTGTGTGTGTGTGTGTGTGCGTGTGTGTGTGTATATATATATATATATATATATATATATATATATATTCATACTTCTCAACTGTCCAGATTTTTGCAGTACGTCCAGAATTTTGCCTTATATCTTTTGGCTTCCTCCTTATAAAATGTGTGGTTTTCTGCTATATCACAGGAATTATCTCAGAACTGAAGTCACTAAATAATTACATACATTTAAGTTTCAGACTTCAAATCCTTTAGAAAATGTATCTTAACATAAATTTGTTATTCATTATTCTAGCACATTTCTAAGTTTAAACATACAAATATGTAGAATCTGTCCCTATTTCTGGATCATTGCCCCCCCCCCCCCCATTATGCAGCATTTTGTCCAGATTTCTTGCAGTAAGAGACTGAGAGCTATTAAAACTTATATGCTAAGCCCTGGTGATCATTGTAGCATTCCGTGCAAACACTCTAACTGACTGTGCTCTGATGTAAATAGGATAGCTATTCATGTTGCTTTGCACAGTTTCTTGCCTGGCAACACTGTTGCCAGCTATGAAACCACGCTTATTTCTGTTTAAACATGAAGCACGGCATGAATATGTAATTAGTGCTGCTGCTCGCTGCTCATCACCATGCACACATGTACTGAATCCCAGGGTATGTTTACTTTGTCTGCCCAGCATGTTTATTTCAGTTTTCAAAATTGTTGTTTGAGCTCTTTTCCATTTCTTATATTTTTGTCTCTTGCCTTAATCAAGAATCTTGTTCTTATGGAAATATATCCTCTTGATTTTGTGTAATAGGATCCTGATGTTAAACATTTTTCTGATTTTTTTTTTTTTGTATTCAATTTCTCTTTCATAACTTTTCACATTCCTTATGCAGTTTTTGCACTGAATGCATCACTCCAATTAGTTTTACACAGTGACTGTTTTGCTTCTGTAAAAAAAACTGTTGTTAATCTTCTATGCATTGATTTAGATTTCAGTTTGGCAGAATTATCTTAACAACAAAATAACCTTTATAACCCCATGATCACTGCAGATTAACAGTGGTAAAACTTGACATGAAGTAAAAGCAATTTATTTAGGAACACAAACAATGTCGAGTGTGTTCTGTCCCCTGGTAGCTTTTTTACAATCTGAAGCAATTCTTGCTCTTGAACCTATGTGGTGAATAATTTCCTTACTAGGGTTGAATTAATACTATTCCCGTCTGTTTCTGGTAAATTTAAGTCCCCAGCTAATATTATTCTTCTCACCTGTGTTTCATGCAAGATGTGTTTGAATTTATCTAGGTCATCAGGACTTGACTTTGGTGGTTTGTAAACTCCAGTAATTGTTATATGTTCCAGGATTGTCTTTATTGTCACAGTTACACACTCTATAGTACTGATGTTATCAATGAACATGCAATAATCACAGGTCTCAAAAGTATCTTTAATCCCTATCATAACACCTCCACCTGATTTTTTGTTAGAATATCTGTTGCAGAACTGGTTGCCAGACATTGTTCTTTAACCATGTTTCACAAACAGTAATAGCATCAATTTTGTGGGAATGTAGCAAATTTTCCAACAGAAGAAAAACTTTATAATTAATGCTCCTAGCATTAACCACCTGTACCATGTGTTGTAATACACTGCAACTAAAAGTTCAGTGTCAAATTAAATGCATTTATTAATGTCACACCTTGAAAGTTACAGTATAATTTTTGTTAGGGAATGTAAAAAACTCTCCTGGTATGTAGCCCAACATTTGTGAAGTTTTAAATTTGCAGCTAAAATAAATTCATGTATTAGCATGAGTTACCTGAGCTAGCTTTGGTATGTGGTATAGCTACTACAGACACATTTTCTTAACAATTGATAAGATACATGCATACTAGTGGGCTAGCTGATGACTATTGATTTTAATAGCTGCTGTTAATTCATACAATGTCAAAGTAAATCACTTTACAGCATAACAAATTAAAATATGTTTTATTATTTTTTTTTCTCAGGAATCCCTCTCCTTGGCTTCAGAGTACTTTCAGAAGATGAGAGCTGACATGGGAGGAACAGATGTATATGGGGCCTTATCCTGGGTTTTTCAACAGCCACTGCATCGTGGCTACCCAAGGCAACTATTTGTCCTCACTGATGCCATGGTGAGCAATGCTGGCAAAGTCCTCGAACTGGTTAGAAGGCATGCCAGTACAGCCAGGTATAATTTCACAAATTTCAACAAGTTTTTTAATTTTAGCACAGCATTTTCTAAACTTATTTCATTGCTATTAATACTGAAATATACGTCAAAATGTGAATTTTACTTACTTATTTGAAGATATGAGTACTTAAAGTAACATGTCTCCTCCTATGTCTTTCCAGTAATACATTTAATTAGACCCATTTTGCAGAAGCACACAATATCACTACTGCTCAATATTTGCTGCACAGAACAGGGACTAGAGTTTAACTGTCTGCAAATAAACTACATCCAACACATCTAGGAATAACATCTGCCAATTCCTACTTCTTAAACATCTGTATCAACCTATTCCGCACCCCGTTACATCTCTCTCTCTCTCTCTCTCTCTCTCTCTCGTTTTATTTGTGAGAGAGAGAGAGAGAGAGAGAGAATGGGCTCAAAAACGTGAAAAATCTGATTAGCTAACAGAGTTGTGTAAAATGTTTAATGCAGTCCTAAAGTAAGCTCCATCACAAAATTACTACAGAACAAAAAAGACAGTTTGTAAGTGTAGTAACACGTGGGGCTGCATGCCTGCCAGATATTATTTCACACCAAGGCCGCTTGGGCAATTTTCCTCAGGATTTTGCTTTAAAAATTTTGGTTATGCACTTTCAATATATGAGATTACATCATTTGGTAAAAATGACTTCTGGTTGATTTTAGAAACATCATTTAGTGGCATTACTATTAGCATAAACATCATAGTGTCAAAAATATATTAAAATAAAGTCACTCTTTGACCTCAGCTTAAAATCATACAAAAAGATGAAGTTTAGACGTAAAAAAAAAAAAAATTACAGAAGTCTGTTTTTTGTTTGCTTGCTAGTTTGTTTATTTGTCTTCAGGTAGACCCCATGTGAGAGGCTTCAACTGCCATATCTCCTTTATATAAATCAACTATTTCCATGCTCACACAATTGAGGAATTTGCTGTTACCAATCCTTGCATGCTGGGACACAAGTTAAGCCTGTTGCTATTTTCTGTGCAGGATCCTGCGTAGGGCTTGTATCCATTTTGGACACTCAGAATTAGAAAAACTAAAAGATCTCTATTGTCCTATTATGGGTAATAGACTTGCAGAAGAACCAAGATGCTAGTTTTGCACTTTCGCCTTCTCTGAATATATACAACCTCAAAGGTGGTATTACATGCAGACATAAGCACTCAGTATATGCAGTATGGAGGGGATCAGCCTGACAAGCATAGGAATTTACAAAATGATACATGCAGTTATGTAGATGCCACTGTGGTGCAGCAGTAGCATTGTTGTGTCACAGCAAGAGGTTCTCCCATTTGATTCTCGGCTGAAGTGCAGGGAGTGCCTTCTGTGTGGAGTCTACATGTCCTCCCCGTGGTTGGGTGGGCATTCGAAAGACATGCGTAAATGGATGTGCCTTCATTGAAGGTTGAACGTCAAGCTGGCACATTGGCGTTCATCAAAATTTACTGCCAATCATTAGTGGACCAGAGTTCCACTGTGGCGACCCCTAACCGGGAAAAGCCGAAAGACAACAACAACATACATAGAGTTATGTGCATTGTACTCAGAATGACTCTACAGTTAGCTGCATTTGCAAATCATAACATACAGACTTGTTAGGAGGTGGCTGAATGTAGCAGAGCAAGATTCTCTTAGGTAATGTATTACCACAGTACTAATTCTGCTGCTGTGCAACAACCCTCTTCTGAAATAATATCACTTTATGAAGTCAAAAAGTCTGTACAGTTTTGGTGTGTCACAAATCACCACATGGCACTAAAGTGCCTTAATGAACCACAATTTTTTGAACATATTTTAATCCCCATTTAGTGCAGGGAAGCCAAATATCGGGTTCAGTAAACAAACTCTGTTACCTCAGATGGTTAACTTGAAGGAATTATCAGCCATTACAAATTCCCATTAATACATTGCAATGCTGATTGCTGAGATGCATCATCTTAACTAATTAATGTGACAGAGCCTGTATCTTTCAATATACAGCAACAACAGAGAAACACTAACAGATTATATGTGCAGTGTCTTGTATACATATACAGTATTAGTCATTTCATTTAAAAAGGCCACTATGTTAATTCATAACATATGTGTTTTGGTCAATACACTTAAAATTTTAAGATCATTTCATGTCTGTTTTCTTCCAGCAGTTTCTTTGTGGTGTGAAATTTTTAATTATATACACTGATCCATAACAGAAATGTGAAGCTCGTAAAATTTATTTTGTGATTCTTATTAGCATGTACCACTGTATTATCTACTTCTTTTTATGTTTCTTACATCCATCAAGTGCTATACTACTGATAAGCATCTACTGTTTCTCTTGCATAACCTTTGAGCAAGGACAAACCTTTATATATGTCATCCTTTCAGGTAGACAACTGTAACATGACTTAAATTAACATTAATTGGTGTTTGTGATATATAGCTTGAGCTGCTAGAGTTAACACATCTATTTGTTTATTGTTATACCTCTAACCACAGCCATATTATCCCATTATTTTTCAGATCAGTTGTGCATCTCAAAGTCAAAAGTTTTTTCTGTTCCTCATATAAATTTCTTTCTGTGTAAGAATACTACTCATTATATTGTTTTCTAACAATATTTCATGAGGCACCATGAAGTACTTTTTTTGACAAACCACACACTCTTTTTTCATTCATATCTATATCCACTGAATATACTGTTTTTGTTTATGTCATATTTGTAATGAGGGAACAGTTTTAATATTTCATAGTCTCTCTTAGCTGCTGTATTCCAGGAAGCTTGGGTAACAACATGACAAGCCAAAAAAAAAAAAAAAACACCCAAACCGCAGGAGAAAAGCAAATCTTGAACATCACTGTACTCCTTTAAAGTTCTTTTTTGTAAGGCGGCATGCCCCCCATACCCCTGAACGTATATATACCAACTCCAAGATCACCATGCCTCAAAAAAGGGAGTATTCAGAGAAATGGTAATCTTGGACTTGGTATAAGTAAGTCTACTTTTTCAGTCATTCAGCCATTAAGCCATTCAGTCTCCATATTTTGGGATTTGCTGTAGTGGGTTCTGCCATTTCATAGGGTTGTCATATTAATTGCACCCTCTATCTTGAAAATTATTCATGATTTTCAATTTAGTTTGACTAAAATTATATTTTTCTTTTAGAAAATGTTTGTAATGTAGAAGGATACAGAAAATGTTTAGAGGGTTGTTCTATTCAGACTGGTAAAGCAAATTGTTGACAGCAACACGTTTTCTTAACAATTGCATATTATCCACTCATGATGACCCTCTTTCATTGCGAAATTTAAAAACACTTTTGTCTCTCAGCAAAACTACTTTTGTGTTTGCATGAAATAAACCATTCTGAGTCACCACTGAAGAAGAAGATTAAATTGTGTATAAAGTAAAAGTGCATTGAGATACTTTCTGCCAATTATTACAAACAAGACACCTAACTAACCCTTGCATACACCTGTCAAAAAAGTTAAAAGTAACTTTGGTATATTCTGTGCTTTGGCGGCTTGTCACTGAAGTCAGTTTGTGTGTCACCATTCTTCCAATAATAAATAACAAAAAAGTAAAGCAGGCAACCAAGGTTGGTCTAGTATCACAAAAATATTAAAATAATATTTAAAATATTAAAATAATATAATAATAAGATGATTGATTTTCTTGATGTGTCTTTAAAGTTTAATGAAAGGGTCACTATTGAAACATCATTGCACAGAAAGAGCTGTTGGAAAAATAGTATACTATAACGTTCTAGTATGCATCTTACATACATCTTTAAGAATATTTTGAAAAGTCAATTTTGCAAAATGCTTAGACTTTACACAGATGATGCTGAGAATTTGCTGGCCATTGATAAGCTCTCATCAGATTTTTTTACAGAGTGGTTATCATAAGCAAAATACCGAATGCTTTTCTTCAGAGATTTGATCTATGAGATCCGCAGCTGGTGAACCCTATTTTAGAAGGACTATGAACACCACATGTAAACGTAAGGCTCATTATGCTAGATGTAGAGTACCTCTCACATACAGCAGTGATATTAATATTACATGTGATGTTGTTGCTAGAAACTGGCCGGTTCTTTTCTCTGATAGTAAGATTAGACAACTAGTAGGAGATAAGCCCAGTTTTGTTATTAAAGATAACTTGCTTCTCAAGGGACTGCTCTGTTATGGTCCTCAAAAGAAAATGGGCGGTAAATCTAATAGGGTGGGCACCTTTCCCCTGCAGGGTTTGTAAGGCTTGTAGCTCGATGTCCTGCAGCAATATTTTTGTACATCCCACAGCTCACAAAAGTTTTAAAACTATTTTTTATGCAGATTGCAAAACAGAAATCTAGTATATCTAGCTAACTGCAGATTATGTGAAGTATTCTATGTTGGCAAAATGAACACGACTGCTGAAAGATCATGTCTTGCAGCATCTTGGAGACATCGGGAAAAAGAATGATTTAAATGCTTTGTATAAGCACATCAAGGTTAATACTAGCCATTCATTCACATTTACTGCGTTGGAAATTTTTTTTGCTAATATGAGGGGTGGCGATTTTTTGAATAAAACTGAATTAGCTGAATTAAAATGGATAGCTTATTTGCAAGGTGATAAATATCGTGGTTTGAATGGACATGTACCTTTAAAACTGGCCCTGAAAGCCAGATCATTGCATCACTGATTTTCTTGTTGTGCTTTGTACCTGTATTGACTGTGCTTACATTTAAATATTATCTGTTTTTTTTTCATTGATTAGATCTGATGAAGCACTAGTGTGTGAAAGCACTTATCTTTTGTTTATTATAACTGCCATGTTGGTCGGTTTGTATTTCTTCTGTTTTTTAATCCTTACAGTAATGGTTGTACATAAGTTGCATTTCTGAGATGCCAAATATCATGACATAAGACACCCTTCATTGCAGATAACATTAACTTGTCTAGGCTACGTTATCCATAAAGTCACCCTGCTTATCACAACCACTTCATTCCCTGCTACAACATGCAACTGATAAGGTTAACTTAATGTCCCAACACTCACATACAATTCATTCAGGTGATATACAGCATAGAACTAAGCACAGTATAGCAAGCATATACACATCAATGCCCTTTCTGAGGGTAGTGGCAGAGGAAATATTCAGGGAAAGGAACAGGTCAAACATGGTCTGTTATAGTAAACTTCTCACACACCTGTAATGTATTCAAATGCATCATTTCTAATGTAACAAATTGAATGGGAAAGAATGGGGTCAAACAGCTACTTAATACCTGCTTTTATTGTGAGTACTTCAAACAACCATACTGTCTCGTAATTCTATTCCACGTTTAAAAGTTGTTTTTTTTTAATATCAGTTGCAGTTATTGTAATCCATTAATAATGTCTGCCTTATTACAGCATTCAATAAAGCATACAGAAAAGCGGTATTAAGCTGAGTTAAATGTAATTTTATATAAAAATGCTTGCTACTTTCAGTAAATTTTACTGCATGTAAAATGTATGGAATATAAAAATGTGAACTTTACAGAATATTTTACTGCTTAAAGGGGAAATGCTTTAGAGTTACTAAAAGGTAAAACCAGTTTCTCAGATGTGCACATACTTATAGTGAAATGAGCTTTCTTTAGGTCATGTGGCTATGGAAACAGGAAACATTACATTCAGATTTAAAGCTAAACAGGAAATATAAAACTCAAAACTCTTTTAAACAGGGACAGCAACTATTAACGTCAGTTTTACTTTGCCATTGTATTGTGCACATTGGACTGTAGCCACATTGGGCTGCAGCTCTATGATAGAAGCTTAAGCTGTAAAGTCCATGCCTGTGAGACTGTGCAAATTCTGTTTGGGCTTACAAGTCAGAAATTGATAGAATTCATATATTTATACTGGACCATCTAAGCAGTTTAAGTTCTTCTATACGTCATCTGTCTAGTAAACCCATTTATTTCATATTTCAATGTACAAGTAAATGTATAGCACCTTCTATATTTAGTTTTGCATAATATAAATGAAATGAGTAAAACAGTACATTGCTTAATCTTAATTGTATTTATTTCAAGTTTTATTAATTTAATTTTAAAAGCTTGTGGCTAGTGGTTTATTTATTAGTAGAAGAGTATGTATATAGAAGTGGTGACATCACAACTAATGGCATCTGACATTTGCAGAGTATCTGTTTAAATATATTGCTATACAAATATTTTGTGCCTTGCTTATTTAAAGATTGAACAATAATTATGTTCTTGGCGTGCCAGAGTGGTCTTGTTGCTGCCAGCATGTTATCATAAAGTCAGAGAAGGGGGGCACTACTGAGATATCATTCTGCTTGTGTGGCTGCATGTGTGTGTGTGTGTGTGTGTGTGTGTGTGTGTGTGTGTGTGTGTGTGTGTGTGTGTGTGTGTGTGTGTGTGTGTATGAATGGGTGTAAGTGTGCATGTGTGAGCACACACAAAATAGTCTTAGGCAGATTTCAGTTACTTTTGATAAGGTACTACTAGAAGGCTCTTGGCTGGAAACAAGATGTGTGTGGTCCTCAGAAGCAAGTGTTTTTAACTCTACTCTTCATCATGTCAGTGAAAGGCTTATTTGAGTGTTGTTGGCATTGTCTATTACACAATGCAGCTTTGTACTTTTACTGTAAGGACTTAAGGCTAACAGCCTTGGTTTAATTTCACCAAATGCTTAGGATTTTACATACCTTGATGGGAATGGACCCCACTCCTAAGTCAGGGTATAATTAAAAGTTCATGAAATCAGTTTTGATTCAGTCTTTGACATTTATAAGAGTGCTCATCAAAGCAACCACAATGTATCCAGAATTGCCTCTTTTTGCAGTCCATAAGGGGTTACTTTTGCCAATAGCAAATGTAGATGTGTTTGAATGTTCTTTTCTATTAGCCCAATTACTCCTACTATGACTGGAACTACCTGTGTATCTTTATTCCGAATTGTTCTAGTTTCTGCTTGCAAGTCTTGATATTTTACAAATGTACGTCTTTCAGTTCATAAGATTGTGAAGTCATTGGGTGTAGAAACTTCAATAATCAATACTATTTCTATCTTTTTCTCTTGAACAACAATATTAAGTCTGTTTGCTCCTACCTTCTAGCTGGTATGGAATGATCCTGTGTAATCATCATTTCATCATTTTCAACAATCCTTTGTGGTTTATGTTTCCAATGTCTCTCAACTGCCTCTAAATCATAATATTTGCAATGTCTCTGCTGTAACAACTTTGCAACATTGTTATGCCTTTCATTTTGTAAACCTTCAGCCCCATGACTGCATCACAGTCTGTAACAAGATGCTTACCTGTTTCTCATTCTGTTCTGCAAAACCTACAATTGTCTTCATCCTGCCTTTAAATGAATGTTATGAACCATCTGCTATGTAACCCATGATCTTGGCCTGCCAATATTGCCTTTTTGTCTTTTGGTTTAAATTCGCCCCACCTGAGACATTCATATATCTACTCTTGGTTAATATGTGTTTGTTCTAGGGTGTACATATAAGTAATTTTTATTCAAAGCTCAATCATATTGCAAAGATATTATTACCTTTAACCAAAAGTTAGGTATAGCATCTGGACCTAGTGTTTAACAGGTGGGAGACTTTCTTAACTTTATCTCTAACTCAGTAATAATTACTTTATGCTAATCTATATCTTCTATATCAGTGTCCCTTAATTTTTCCTTTACTTCTTTTATCTACTCAGCCTCTTTATTGTGCTGCACTGGATCCTTACAGATATTTCTCCAGAATCCATTAATTTTTCTCTGTTCTTGGTGGTGCCTCAACTCCTGCTGTTTTCTTTTCTAACTCCTTATAGAATTTCTCTGTGTTGCCCGTAAGCTGCTTTTTATCATTTCTTTATATTTCTCAGTATATCCCCTAAGTTTTTCAGCCTACACAGAGATATGTAATGTATTTTTACATATAGTATGATAGTATAACTCAAATCTTGATCTGCTTTGATGTTGTAGTTTTGTTTTAGCTCATTGACTTTTCTAATAGTTTTTTAGACAGATTTCCTTTTTTTCTATTCACCCAATAATGACACTTCTTTTCTTAGCTGTTTCACAGTTGTTTCTAGTCAGTGCTTCCATGATGGTGATCTATTTGCTCCTTTATTATCCTGTACTAATTTATTATTTCTTTGTAATACCTCATCTGTTATTAGTTTCAGCTAAATAATAATGTATTCTGTTAATTTCTGTTACATGTGGTTCTTTCTTCATAGTTCCAATTACTTTATTAATTTGGTTTACCCCTCATGTATTATTTAGTGATCAGCTATGTGGATCATAAGATCAAGCCACTCACCATCACATATAACATGGTGGTAGCACATGTGGATATATGTCTCCTGTTTATTACTTCTGTCATGTTAGTGTGTTATATTTTGCCATAACTTTTACATGTAAAGCTATCTTTTAAGATATGAGGAATACATATCCTTTTTCACTTTCTTTGACCATAGTATCAAGTGTTTCATACCTGATATGATAGGTTTTCTTATCGGGTATTGTTTGATCATCTTAGAAGGGCAACAGCGGGTAGCTAGTCTTGATATACTCAGAATAATTTTAAAATTTTGTTTGACACTTGATAGCGCAACAGTGGTCAACATTGCTGCCTCATAATACTTGGTTCTCCAGTTCAGTCATATCCTTAGTAGGAGGACAGGAGAGTTAGATCAAACAAGATTTAGATAGTAGGGGTACCTAGAACAGAAAGTAACTATTTGGTCCAGGGATCTGGAGTGGATGGGCATAACAACTATTAGATGCACAGCTGGTCTAGTTGAAATGTTGGTAATTAAAGCCGCTTGGGAAAAGGAGTTTGGTTTCACTTTGAGCTGACGCAATAGTTACATAGTCAATATTTTCTTCTGGGGGCATAGAAAAGGATCTATAATTACAGATAAAGTAAAACTTTGTTTTATTGAGAATTATTTGGAACTCAATAAAGGTTGAGGTTATTTGGGATAAGATTCATAGGTGCAAGATCTCCAATAAATATAAATACACCCCCTGCTGTCACTACTACTGATCTTGAATGAGCGATATGCAGTGAATCCCAAAATGAAAAAAAGCTATCTCAGTAGACTGGAACCAGCTTTAAGTAGTTATGCAGATGTGTAAGTTCTCCAGGTAAAGGAATGTTTTTATATAAGACATTTTGCCTCTGAGACTTCTTAAATTGAAGAGAACAACCCTCATGCAGGACATATTGACATTTGGCGGTCTGGAATGTCTAGTGATTTTATTTTCCCTAAAAACTCTGATATGAGGGTAGAAATGTTTTTGCCAGTAAATGAAACCCCCTCAAAGGACAGATGCATTCCATTCTTCATGAAGTAGGAAAGTCTATAAGCTGTGTTCTTCCAGGCTGCCATAAATTGCATCCCTCTAGAATGATGCCACTTATGTTTCAAATTAATAATGTCTGATTTATATCTTGGCATTAATACAGGTGATTGCAAAATGCTCTAAACAAAAGAGATTTCTTCTCCTTAAGGACATACAATGAAAGCTTCTCCAACAAGTCTCTCTCTTTTTTAATTTCTCCATATCCTTTGGGTTTCTAATACCATGACAGGAATGGACCCCATTCCTAAGTCAAAGTATGATTAAAGTTAATGAAATTAGTAGTATTGTTTCACTCTGTGATGTCAGCCGAAAGTGCTCTTCGCCACACCCGCAATGTGCCCAGTAGTGACTCCTTCCGTAATTCATACTGTTATTGTTACATGTATTGGTGGCTTATTTAAATATGATAGTAGACTCTTTTTTATAAGACCTGTTACTCCTACCACAATTGGAACTATCTAGGTATCCTTCCACAGTGCTGTCGTTTCTGCTTGCAGATCCTGATATTTTATAACGTTGTGTCTCTCTGTACACAGGACGCTGTAATCACTGGGAGTGGTGATTTCAATGATCAATGCTGCTCGTCTTCTTTTCTTGGACTACTATATCTGGTTTTCTAGCATCTACCTTTTGAACTGTTGGTAATGGATGATCCCACGTCATATAAACTTCATCATTTTCTATGCTGCTTTGTGGTTCATGTTTCCCGTGCTTCTAAGCCACTTCAAAACCATAACGTTTGCACAATCCCCAGTGCAACAGTCTCACCACACTATTGTACCTTTCAGTGTACAGGCCCTCTGTCATTAGTATGTCACAACCAGCAACGAGGTGTGCGACTGTTTCCAGCTCGGTTTTACAAAACCTACATTTGTCTATTTCTCCCACATGTTCAATGGACTTTGTAAAACAACATGTATGTAGACCACTGTCTTGGGCTACCAATATTAATCTTTCATCTCTTGGTTTAAATTCACCTCTCCTTAACCATTCCTGCGTTCTTTCCTGATCAACATGAGGTTCTTCCAGACATTATCTATACTTGCCACTATATTTATGATTTTTCCACATTTCTTGCCTTTTCATCTGGTCCTTCACCTTTTATTCTTTCTTATGTTTTTTGGCACATTCAGTTACTGTCTGATTTTTATCTACTTCTGGTTTGATTTCCATTCCTGCTTGACGGCGATATGCTTCTGCTAGGTTAAGCATAGAAGTCATCTTAGATTTGTTCTCCTCATGTTTCAAGACTTTCACTACATTTGGGTCTCTTGAACTCAATAGATATGTGCGAAGTCTCATGATTGCAGACCTGTACATGTAATCAGTTTCAAGGAGGCCCATCCCTCCTTCGGAACGGAGAATATATATTCTTAGTATACACTGATTTTATAGATCATCTGGTGAGCATGAAGCATCCTTCTTGTTTTAATATCTAATCTATCCAGCACATTTTGGGGCCAATCAATCACTCCAAAACTGTAAGTTAGGACAGGCTGAGCAAATTGGTTTATAACCTGGATTTTTTCCTGGACGTCAGCGCTATTTTCAGGATTAATTTAAGTCTTCTAAAGTACTCCTTACTAAGTTTTATATGCATTTGTTCATGTTTTATTGCTGTTCCTGCATCGATTCCCAAGTATTTATACACTCCCTCTTGCTCATTTCTTTTATATCACATTCTTTTCCCAAACTGATGTTTTCCTGGTGCTGCAATTTTCCTGCTTTAAAGGTTGCTTTTGCACATTTATCAAGACCAAATGACTTTCTAATATCATCTGAAAAAGTTTTAATAACCTGCAGCTGTGCTTTTAGTTCCTCGTCTGATGAGCTATACAGTATTAAATCATCGATAAAGAGAAGATGAGAAGTCTTTAGACTTTGTTGTTTTGTAGGAGCTAAATTATAGCCATGGCCTAAGCTTTGCAGTAGACAGCTTAGTAGGTTAAAGGCAAGGCAAAATAGTAACAGTGACAGAGAGTCACCCTGGAATATCCCCCTTTGAATTTTTATCCCTGGGATAGTAATTTGTCCTTTATCATGATTTAATTACAAAGTAGTCTGCCATTGTTTCATGGTCACTGTAACATATCAGTGTAGGATGTATCTTAAACATTTTTAAGCACTATTTTATCAATGAATGTGGGATACTATCAAATGCTTTTTTGTAGTCAATCCATGCCATACTTAGATTCTTCCCCTTTTTACAGTTCTCCAGTATGACTTTATTTAACATCAGATGATCCTTTGTTCCATATGACTTTCTTTTATTACCCTTTTGTTCTACTGCCACAATTGAATTTTCTTCTAGATGACTATAAACTCTATTGGCATCCATTCCCATGTATAGTTTATATATCGTCGGTAGGGAAGTTATTGTTCTATAATTTTTGGGGTAGCTTGCAGGTTCATTCTTATTCAGGAGCATTGTTTTACCTGTTGTTAGCCAGGTTGGTGTCTGTTCGGGATGCGCATATAAATAGTTCTTACTCATGGCTAAGTCTTCGTGCAAAGATGTTAATACTTTTAACCAAAAGTTAGGTACTGCATCTGGGCCTGGTGTTTTCCTATTAGAGGCTTTTCTTAACTTTGTTTGAAGCTCTATAGCTATTACTTCATCCCATTTCATCTCTTGTGCCTTTAAACTTCTTATTCTTTCTTTTACTTCTTTTATCCATTTATCATCTTTATTGTGTTCCACAGGATCTTCATAGATGCTTCTCCAAAATGTATCTATTTCTTCTTTTTTTTTTGGCAGTCTTTCAATTCCTTTTACCTTGTTTCTTAATTCTCTAGAAAACTGTTTTGGGCCATCACTAAACTGCTTATTTTGTATTTTTTCCGCCGGTGTTGAAATTTTTAGTTTGTTATTTACAATAGTGCATGATAAATCCTGGTCTGTTCTAATGCTGTGCACTACTTTTATCACATCTATCTATTCTCTCTTCTATCTTCTTCTAACAGTGACACGTCTTGTCTTAATTGCTTAATAATTTTCTCTATTTGATACTTCCATGATGGTATTCAATTTCTCCCCTTTCTCTCCCTCACTACCCTGCGTTCTTGTAGTAGAACTTTATCAGTTATTAATTTAGCTGCACAGTAATATATCCTGCTTACTTCTGTTATATCGTATGGATCTCTATGGACAGTCCTAATTACTATGTTAATTTGTTTTATTAGATTTCTGACTTTTGGGGTTTTATTGACCTTCTGCAGTCTACTTCTTTCATTGATTTTAATATATATGTCTTTGTCCATTAAATCAAGCAACTCTTCCCTTAGTTCATTTTCTTCCAAACTAAGGGCACATCCTTTATTTTCCACTTCCTGCAGGCATTCTTTAGAAAGTTCTTTAGCATCCTCCTGTGACAACTTATCTTCAATTTCATCCTGTGTCATCCATTGCTTTGTCGTATGGGAACACACTGGCCTATCACTCCTCAATGTTGACTGCATCAGAGTTTCCACAGTCTCTTGTCCCTTCCAATGCTGTCTAGCTTAAATTGAACGTTTATACTGGCTTCCTGTGGAAGGTTCCAAAATATCTTGATATGGCAGCTGACCAATTGCTTCCTTTTCCACTGGTTTTCCCTTAATATGGATATCCATTACTCTATCCTGTTGTGGTGCTTTCTGTATTAGATTTTCTACACTGAATCCTTCACTTTGCAGGTGTTCCATAACCTTAATTTCTATTTCTTTAACTTCTCCATTATTAATCTCCTTTTCTGCTTTTCCTCTTTATCCTCTTATTTTTTTGTATTGTAAGATTTTCCATGCCTGGATTCCTTTGCCTGTATTTCTCTTCAAATATCTTTGGTGCTGCTCTTTTTGTATTGATTAGTTTAACTTTCTTCTTGGCATAAATATTACACCATATTAAATCTCTTTTTCTTTCCCATGTCCATATTCCTTCTTCAGATGTCTCCTGATCTTCCTGCTTCTCCTTACTTTGGGGACTCACTCCATCATGCTGTGATACAGTCTGTGTTAGACTTTCTATATTAAATCCTTCACTCTGCAGACACTCCATTACTTCAACTTCTATTTCCTTAATTTCTGCTTTACTAATCTTCTTTTCCACATTCCATCTTTGTGATATTATTTTTTTATTGTGAAATT
The DNA here is from genome assembly GCF_019279795.1 of Protopterus annectens. NCBI lineage: Eukaryota > Metazoa > Chordata > Ceratodontiformes > Protopteridae > Protopterus > Protopterus annectens. The sequence continues at coordinate 891,261,557 of NC_056734.1, forward strand.
TTCCATATCTGGATGCCTTTGCTTATATTTCTCTTCGAATAGCTTTGTAACTGCTTTCTCTATATTAGTTAACTTGGCTTCCTCCTTCGCATAAATATTGCACCATATCAAATCTCTCTTTCTTTCCCATGTTCATATTTCTCTCTCTGCATAACATCACAGGTGGTCCATCAGAGATTGTTTATTCCACCATAAGGTATGACAGGGTTATGTTCATATTTCTGATGTTTTAAGGCATGGAGGACCCTGGCAGAGTACCTAATCCTTAGTGCCTGAGAGACAACTGACTTTGACCATGTCCTTTAACGGTCTGCTGAATGTACAGTTTGTATGTTCGACAGTAGAGTCACCAAAACTTAAAACATTTCTCACATTGTTATCTAGCTCAGCTGAAGGCTTTGTCTGTCTTTAGGTATTGGCCTTTTTAGCTTGTTGTTTCCTTGTCACAATATGTGCTGATGTAGTGGTTGTAGGCATGCGTGTTGGTGTACTTTTCTAAGTAATTGCTTTATGTTAATATGAGACTATGTATGACTACGGTGCTTTATTTTGTGCTTGGGAGGAATCTGGCATTTCTTGACTGCCTCAGCATATGTGGGTTGAGGTTTACTGACAAGATCTGAGAGATCTGTCTCCAGTTTTTGTATGTAAATGTATTTCTTGACAATGAATTTTGTGTTAGGTAATAATAGTGGATTGTCAGTAAACAAGTGTCAGCTGCTACATTGTTTAGGGATGCCATTGCCCAGGGAGATTATTGTGGCCATGGTAATATAATTAACAGTCTGACACTCCATAGTCAGAAGCCTGATAGATAGGGTTAGGTACTGACTAAGAAGATTAGATGTAGTCATGGTAACAGAAGGTTAATCACTTAAGCATAATTAGGTACAGCAATATACTATAATCAGTTTGACTATTTCAGTGTTCACCAAAGACTTGCAGAGAAATACAGAGGCAACTGGATATTAGCGTAAAACATTTTAATCTCCGCTTACGTCTACAACAGACTTCTTCAGAATAAACTTCTCTTCACATTCAATACACCAATAAGAACACACACTCAGTTATTCAGTTACTTACAACCAATTAGCTAGAAAGCATTACATAATCAAAAACCTAACATTGTTTAAAATATTTTTTCTACTAAAACCATTTAACATAGACTATTTGCACACTTTCAGTCTTCCCCCCTTCATAAAACATCTAATGTTAATAAAATAATTTATTCCTGTAATGTATCAGCTCCTAATTTCAATTGTCTCCTTCTGTTCAACTTTATTTTTGTAGTCACCCTCTTTAAGATCTTTTGGCACTTGCTCTAAAACAGAAAACAAAAATGTCTTATTTTCTTTACAGACAATTGTATGCTTGTATACATCTTTTTTCATGTCTTTATTTTTTATAGAATAGAGGGGCTCTTTAATTCATTTTTTCCATACATCTAGTGAGTATCCCTATATAAAAACAATCACACCTTGAGCAGACACTAATATATACAATTCCCGAGGTCTTACAATTATATAACTAGCATCCTATCTAGATGTTTTAAGTTCACAAAAGACCCCTCTAAAATATATCTCCATGTTGAACAGCCTCCACATTTATACATACCTTTATTTCTATTGGACATGTCCCCCATAGTGTAAATTTACTTGTATCATTTTGCAAAAGCCTATTTATATTATAATTGTTTTTGTACACAAATTTGGGAGAATTTCCTACCCCCATTATCAGGTCTGAATTCCCCTCTAATATTCTTCAATTCTTCTTTATAACAGAACAAATGGCTTTGTTATCAAAAGTCATGTCTAAACAACATATTGTAGTATTATTAATAGTCTTATCATCATTTTTAATAGTCATTCTTAAGGATTTAACCAAAATTGGTTGAAATTCCATACCTCTCTTGATTTTAATTTCTTCAGCTGTTTTTAATAAATCATCCCTTCTATAACCTCTTTGTGTGAACATAGATACAAGTAATGCTATTTCTTCCTCAAACTTGATATCAGTTGTCATCATTCTCAAGGGCCTGATAAAGTACCCTCTTGGTATATTCCTCTTAGTAAAGTAAGGGTGGTTACTATCAAAATGGAGATAACTATTTGTAAAAGTATCCTTCCTATGACTCTCACTTCCAACTTTCTGCTCACTTTCATTCCAAATAATATGTACATCCAGAAAATTCACAGTTGTACCTTTACCCCTAGGTAAATTAAAAAAAAAATCAGACTTCTCATTTAATGTATGTAATAACATTTCAGCATCTCCTATATTCCCTTCTATAATGAAAAATAAGTCATCTACAAATCTGGTATAAAATACAGTATTATGGGTGTTTAAAACAGGGGTCAGTATAAAATGTTCCCACCAGCCTAGAACAATATTTGCAAACCCTGGAGTAGCAGCCAACCTGACTGCTACCCTTTTTATCTGTTTGTAGATGTTCTTGCAAAAGAGAAAAAAAGTACTTTTCAACATGATGTCAATGAGGCTGCAAAATAAATACATTTTCTCATGGGAAAAAAATTCTATCATAGACAAGTAATTCCTAAGGTAATCCACTCCTGTTTCATGGGATTTTCTGGTAAAAAGTGAGCATATGCCAACTGTAATAATCAGGTTCTTGCTGCTGTCAGATAAATACTCTTCATTAAATCTTCTAAACATATCCAAAAAAAACCCAGTAGTCTTTAATGTAAGACCATAGCTTTTGAACAACTTGATTTAATATAGTGTCTAAAAACAGGGCAATGCCTTCCATAATGTAATTAGGGGCTGAAACTATTACCTGAAAGGGTGGGTCATTGGAGTCTTTATGAAACTTGATATCCCAAACAGGGTACCCAAAATTGGGTAATCAACCTTCATAAAATTATACAAATCCAATCTATAAAACCTTCCATCAAATATTCATACAATAACCAATATATTTGATTATAACTGGTTTGCACCTCTTGTGCTGAAACCAGTAAATATTAATCTTGATTGTTTCACATTTTTCCATATAATTAAGATAGTCAGTCTTTTGCATTACCACCAACTCCAACTCCCCCCCACCCTTATCTGCTTTGATGTATCTGAGATCCTTGAAACTACATAATTCTTTTGAATCCTGCTGCTCTGCTTTAGATGAATTAAAAACATTTTTGGCTTAACTTTTAATAAATCTCTAATATCACTTTCATAGACTTTCAGTGTGTTATTTAATGCAGGATTAAAAGTACACGGTTTCTTAAACTTGTTCAAAGACAAACTAACATTGTTAAACACATATTTCAAATTCAGCTTTCGACTGTATAATTTAAGTTCTAACAACATTTTACTTAAATCCATTCTTTTAGTTGATACAACATTTAATCCCAAATGTATTATATATAACTGTTCCATTGTAAATATATTTTTTGATAAATTATTTTATTTATTTATTTTATTTTATTTATTTATTTATTTAACATTTGTTGACCGGGAATGTCCGACTAGGTTCCACAGAGCGTGTTTTCAGCGGAGGCCCGGGGAGAAATGCTCCAGGTGCATGTCTTTGAAATTAAATACCTTAATACCATTACTCACTAAGTGTCCATGATTGAGTCCATTTTTTTTTCTTCCCTCTGGTCAGCATCTTCCATTTGGTTCCATTGTTCTCCCTGCTACGTTGAAAAGAACATTTTGGTTGAGCACCCACAAGGACTCCCTGTGCATTAGTCCAGGTTGGTGAATACAATGGCAGTTCATCAACATCAGTTGTACTTACATTTGTGAAACTATAAACCCACCATCTACGACCGTTGAAGAACCTAATATGAAAATGTCACTTCCACCATCCAAAATCATCACTGATCCTCCCTTTGGTGCTGTTTGGTGATTGGATATTTCTTCCTTAATAAATCTTAAGGAAGAACAACAATTTGCTACCTGTGTATTCCATCTTCAAGTCTTACAGACAAAATACAAATATGCATCTCGACTATTATAAACTTTTATATCTCTCATAAGTCTTTAAGTCTTTCTGCTAATAGTTCTTTCAAAATGCTCTACCATTTGGAGTGTATTGCTGTAATCAGATTTTAGGCTTGGCACTTTTGATAGGAGCTGTTGTAAAAAGTGGTCCACCTTAAGAATCTCTTGGCAGACTTCTCATATCACCTTCTTATTATGTTCTATTAGTAATTTAATGAAGTGAAGTCCACTCTTATTAAAAAAACTGAACCAAAGTGTTAAAAAATACATCCACATGAGTTATGCCATTCGGGCATTTGAAAATAACGTAATCTTTTGGGACTGTTTCTAGTTCTAAACATCTCTCGAAGTATTTATTTTCAATAAGTGCCCTATACTTTTTTAGATGTTTTTCTAAAATAATTAACACATTCTTGATGTCAGTTTTGGTATTTTGCTCTTCATTCAGGACCCCCATACCCACAAAAGGATTGTAACTCATACTGAGTATACTAGAAATGGCTTTAAAAATATAACTATTAGAAATCTCACCATTACCCTTAGAATTCATGTAGCATGTATTCTGATCATCATCATCTGAACTCACAGAATCTAATTTGGTTAACTGTCCAGGACTGTTTTTTTTTCAGTCAAAGCTTTAAGCATTTTTTGCATTTCATTGATTGTTTGAAACAAGTTAACCATTATATTGTTCTCCAAATTACCAGGAGTGAGATGTGTGGATAAATCCAACAACAAATCTCCATCAAAGCAAGCCGTCAGGACAATAACAAACTCAGTAAACTACAACATGCCCCAAAACAAATAATTGGATAAAACCACACTTAAGACTTGTAGAGATATACAGAGACAACTGGATATCAGCGTTAAAAAGCTTTATTCTTCCCTTTTGTCTACAATAGACTTCTTCAGAATAAACTTCTCTTCACATTTAAATGTTTTATATCTCAATCACCAATAAGAACACACTCTCAATTATTTAATTATTTATAATCAATTACATAGGTTTTTGATTATGTAATGCTTTCTAACATTGTTTTATCCAGTTATTCATTTTGTAGCATGTCACACTGCACCCTAGCTATCTGGGATTTTGTAAATGATATGTCATTTGTGAATATTAATATGATTCATATGTTATGTGTATATTAAACTACTGGTGCAGAAGTGTGTGTTGAACTGTATGTTATGTACTGAGCTTCAAGAATGTGGCCACAGTGTACCCTACTGGAAAAGAACAGAAATGTATATAAATTATATACCTATGCAAATGTATGTTTTAATAGTAGAAGTTGGAACATACAGAGTTAACTTGCAAAACTTCAAGAAAATAAGTTGAAATTAAAAGTGTTTTGCGATGTGCCATAAAAGTTAGTTAATGTAGCAAGGATACAGGATGTCTAAAGCTAGAAGTTTTTTTTTTTTCTATTGTCTTGCAGAAAAGTAATTGCTATGTTTAAAATGTAAAGTGTTTTTATTGGTCTATGACTTCCTAGCAGCTGCACACTTCTGAGACATATGTATTTTTGACACAGAGGTGTTAAATTCAAAGTATCTGTTTAGCCTGGGAACTGAAGTCAGGTGACACAGACTGATGTCATCTGAGCTAACCCAGCAGTAATGTTGATTACTAATTTAAGAACTCTCTCAGAGAAAGACTTTGCATTTTGTGTCTTGTCTTGGACCTAGCAAGAACACCCACTCATCATCATATGCATTTGCCTTGTTAATATAAAGTAACTAGTGAAAAGTAATTTATTTTAGATATGGTTAGGAATATAGTAAAGATGAGTTTAGATGTTTTCTGTATTTATTTGAGACTGTCCTGCAATGTTGTTTTAAAATACTTCCTGTGATTCTGAACTCTGAAGTGACTGTAGTTACTGTGTTGTTTGAGTATTGTCTTGTTCTTTTATTATTTATTATTAAATATATTTAAATCTTTTAATTGTGGCTGGTTTGTTTAGAGATATTTAGGCTCTTAGTGTACTTCCATATGTATTTGGTGGCATTGTACAGGCCACTCCTAAATAGCATGGCTCTTGGTCACACTTACCATTTGGATAATAGTAACATTTACACAGTAGGATCGGACACCCTTTGTAAGGGCCTTATAGTAGCTGATAAGTAGTGGCTGATGGCAATGATAACTACCTTATAGTCTGGACAGAAGGGGGCATAGCTACTAAACCTGCGCCAGCCTTCCCCAGGAGTGTATGTGTGTTTGAATATAAATCAAATCTCAAAGTGTGTGTGTGTGTGTGTGTGTGTGTGTGTGTGTGTGTGTGTGTGTGTGTGTGTGTGTGTCAGCTACTTGGGCAGGGATACAAAGCACTGGTTGGACAGAGAGGGTGCTGGAAGTTTTGGCTTGACCACTCGGCTGAGATCTTAACCCTATAGCTGTGCCAGTGGGGAGGCTTGTTGGGGATCTGGAGAAAGAGGCAGAAACCAGACCCAAACTGACTGTGATCTCTTTCTGCTCTTAAAGGAAATTGTACTTTACTGTGTTGTCCTTGTCATCCTCCTAATGTGTACGTCCCTCACTGGTACTAGTTGCGAGGACTGAGGCTTCTTGATTACTGGGCAAATGCAGGGGCATCAAGGGGCAGTTTGCAGTTTATTGACTATTTCAGTAGTGAAAGTCTTAAGCTAGTGACTGAGTGAGTGAAATTAAGTAAACAAAAAATAGATAAGAATAATGAGATAATGTTAGGACTTCGAGATATATCAAAAAGGGAAGAGTATCAGAGACAATGCACTGATAAGGGAAGCAGAATGAAAGTAACCACCAACTAGAAGTACATTGCAGAACATAAAAACTGACAGTGATGTATGCAACATTTTTACATTTGCATTTGCATGATAATGTTTTAGTACATGAAAATTATTTAGCTATAAGTATGTTTCTTTATTTTGCAGACTTTAGCAAAAAGACTCATTGACACAGCTTCTCAAACTTGGATTATGCTTGGGAATTTATTTTTATCATGTTTACATCCTCACTTGCTACACAAGGTTTTTCTAGGTCCATTCACGCCTTTCTTATTATTATTGCCTGTGGTTTCATGAGTCACTTTATGTAGCATTTAATCATATTCAGCTTTTCTAACTAATAAGCAACTCTGCATGCATCAAATTCACCAGTGATCTCTTTTAATTTTGAGAAGGTAATAGCATTTGCTCTTTACATCATTCACTTTATTTAATATCAAATCTGGTTGTCTCAATAATCACAGTAATAAATGAAGCTGTTCTCGAAGTTTATAGCCTTTGACTCAGTTCAATTAAATCATTAACATAAGAATTAATGGACTACATGGAACCACATACCCTTGTGCTTGTGAAGAACAAATGCCAAAGTAGTAGACACTTCCTTCTTGGCGCACATTAATGGTAAACCTCTTGTCCTAAAAATGGATTAGTTTCTTATTCTGCCTCTCAAAACTCAGATGAATTATAAATTTTCACACCTTTCCCACTTAACATAGAGAAATATGTTCACTGTACAATTTCATGTCTCTCTGACATTTTACTTCAGAAACAAACTTAAATTTCTGAATCTATGAATCCTGTTTTCAGATAAATTGCCCTGAAGAGGGTGAGGCAACCTGGTAGCTGTAATCTGAATATCTGAAAAACAAAAGATGAAAGTACTTCTGATGCCATGTAATAATTATCATTTCAGGATGGAAATGGAAATGCAAAGGACAAAAACTAGTTGAATGTGATAACATTATGCAAAACATATTTCAAAAAGATCTACTGTATATGATGTCAGACCACATGATATACATCAGTCATGCAGACAGGTAAATTAAAATTGCCAGTCACTTAAGCTATCCACTGTATATTATATTTGTCCACAACAATGCCTTACCTTTTCCTGCCATGCTAAGGGAGCTTTCCTATCATATTTTTTTTACCATTTATCATTCCATTTAGGGCTAGTTCCACATGCTCCTCCTTTTGTACTACCATTTACAGTATTTAAAGTGACTATAATGCTTCCTATCTGCCTTTACTACTCTGGCCTATTGGATTTATTTTGTATAGGTAAATACATCTTTAATATCATCCACCTTATCACTTCTATAAACTCTGTACTATACAATTCTTATTGTTACCTTCTACTTATAATTCTCTATGTATTATATTTCTGTCACAGTATTAACATCAAAACTCTCTTCTTCCAAAAGATCCTCAAGTGCAGGCAGGTTTTGGCTTCTTGTTTGAACAATCAACATCAGTGTTATTCAATGAAACTTCCGTGTTATATATGTTGCCTGCTTGCAACTTATCATTTATATAAATGCATTTGATTTTTTTCTCAGTTCAACACTGAAGTTTAACTGACCAAGAGTCTGACTCTAAGGTTTCTGAATATGAAGACATGCCTTTATCTGCCTATGAGGAATCAGATGCAGAGGAATCCATTCCTTCTGCTTCCCCTCCAGAGGATTTTTCTTTTGGTGAAACCCTACATACTTTGAGAGAGCATTTCCACTGGGAATACCAGGATTATCCTCAGTTCAAAAATGACACTCAGGGAATTTTTAGATTTAACACAGCACAGACCCTTAGCTATCCCTCCTGTTCTGGATGTTGTGGATAATGTCTTTATGGAATCCAGTCTAACTCCTGATACTTTACCCCCTGCTGCAGGGAAACCAGAGAGGGACTACAGAGCCCCTGACTCTCACAAATTTCTTTTCAAAAATCCTAATGCTGACCCAGAGGTTATCTGCCAAGGATCTAAAGGAAAGAAAGCAAGTACAGCTAAGAATCCCACCCCTTCGGACAGGGATTCCCAAGCTTTAGACAGATGGGGTAAAAAAATATACACCTCTGCAACTCTCGCCATTAGAACATTGAATTCTCAGTTCCACATGCTGAAATACCAGCAACATACTATGGAACTTATTAAGCTAAAATGATCTACCTTTCCTGACTGTGCAGAAAATAAAGAATTACAGGAGCTTATGCATTCTGCAAGCCAAGTCAACAAGCATACCCTGCAATGTGGGTTTGATGCCCTAGGAGAATCTTGTAGGGCAGCAGTCATGGATTCTGTTCTTGTTCTCATTAACAGAGTGAATATTACTCGCTACTATAGTATTCACATGAGATGGTAAAATTTCTTTACCACTCCTAACACACAAAAACACATGCAAACACAAGTACTCACACAAGAGCTCGCATACACACACACACACACACACACACACACACATATATATATATATATATTTAATTTTTGTTCCTTATTTCACTGTTGACCCTCTTTTATTCCACCCTAATGGTCTGTTTATTTCATTAATATTTATTTATTTTATTTGCAGTTTGTTTTCCAGGATAGTCCATTGGGCTACAAGGAGCCCATTTTCAATGGAGTCCTGGGGAGAAAAGCTCCAGAGAAATACAAATATATAGTACAGAAAGAGCACAAATCCATAATATACATTTCAATTAAATGTTAAATACATATTTTGTATAGTACAAACCCATATTGCACAATTCAAATAGATGTGACATAATACAGAAATAAAAAAATATATTTTCATTAGGAAAATTGCATCAGGTTAGTTCAGTAAGTAGTATTTTTTTTTTTTTAGGGAATTACAATGAGGTAATTTTTTAGTCATTGATCGAATATGTCCCAAGGGATGTAAAACTTTAGGTGGTAGTGACAGGCAACAAAGTTTGGAAAGTTAGGAAGAAAGTGTGGTTGAATTAGGTTGGATGAGAGCAAGAGCATTTCCATTGTGAAGTAAGGTGTGAGTGCAGTGAGGTTTTAAACAAGGAGAGACTGCTGGTGGTGCAGGTGGGAGAAGAGAGAGTTCCAAAGGCGTGCAAGAGAGAAGGACATCAATTGATTCCCAGCAGGATGTGTTGGTTTATGCAATTTAATTAGGTACTGGGAATTGGATCTTAGGAGTTTATCTGGTTTATGCATTTCAAAGGGATTTGCTAGGGAGGGGTAGAGAGACAGGTTATGAATGAGTTTGTGTGCTTGGATTAGCTGGGTATATGTGAGGAAGTTTGGTAACTGTAGTCAACTTATTTGGTGAAGGGAATTACAGTGGTGAGAAGAGGGTCTATGACCTGCCGCAAATTTGGATATTTTCTTATAACAAGATGAGAGTTTTGTTTTAAGTGAAGATTGTAGGCTGGTTAGGATAGATGCACCATATAAAAGGGATGGGATGAGGTATGTATTAGCTAATGTAATCCTGGTGGTGGGAGAGATAAAATGACTGTGGTGGTAAAGCATACCTAATTCTTTATGTTTTTTTTTTTTGATATTTGCTTGTAGATGCTTATCAAATATTAGTTGATTGTCAATGATAATTCCTAGTAATTTTGTGTCAGAGACTAGTTCTAGGGGGGTATTATTATTGCTGGCAATTATGAAGGATTGTTTGTCTAGGGAAGAGGTTTTGATGCATTGAATAACATAAGTTTTGTTTTGGTTGCATTAAGGACTAGATGGTTGTCGAGCATCCACTGTTCAGTGGAAGAAAAGGTGGCTTGTGTTAGATTGTTAAGAGTTGTGATGGAAAGGGTGGAACAGATTATAGAAGAATCATCGGCATATTGGATGAGACTGGAGTTAGGAATGGCTTGGAAGAAATCATTTATGAATATGTTGAATAGTAGGGGGCCTAGAACAGAACCTTGGGGGATGCTTGTGGATGTATTAAGGAAGGGTGAGGTAGTTTTTTTTTCCATGTAAATGCTTGTTGCCTGTTTGTGAGATAGCTTGAGAACCACTAGGTGGAGGAAGGGGATAGGTTAAGTTTACAGAGTTTGATAAGAAGGAGGTTGTGAGAAATCGTGTCAAATGCCTTAGAGAGGTCAAGGAAAAGAGTGGATACAAAGTGGCCAGAGTGGCAGGCTTTGTTGATTGTTTCTAGGAAGAAGAGGAGGGCAGTGGAGGTACTATGACCTGGTCTGAAGCCATGTTGTGTGGGGGTAAGAAGCTGATTATTGATGAGGTAGTGTAAGAGTTGTTGGTGTACACACTTTTCAAGTATCTTAGAAATAGAGGATGGGATGACGACAGGGCGAAAGTTTGGGATGTCACTATTATTGCCACCTTTATGGAGAGGAATAATAAAGGCCTTCATCCAGAGCTGGACGGCCTGGCTTTCTGAGATAGACTGATTCATTAGTATGCTGATAGGGAGAGCAGTGGCTTCTGTCGCTACTTTTAGGAAATGGGAGGGAATTTCATCAGGGGCATTGGAACCAGGTTTTAATTTTAGGGGAAGTTTTTTTATGGTGGATATAGAGATGGGATTGATAGAGAAAGGTGGAGGTTGGGGACATGGGATGTTAGGGGAGGAAGGGGTGGCAGCACACTGAGGAGGGGTTGTAGAGGTGTTGGTGAAGGATGATGTTAGCTTGCTTATGGACTCTATGAAGAAAGAGTTAAATTAGGTGGCCAAGTCCATGTCAGAGGCATCTGGGTTGGGGCAAGGGCTTTCTTTTTTTCCCAGGTTGAGGAGATCTGAGATTCCTTTCCAAAATAGTTTGAAATTGGTGGTGTAGATGGTTTGGAGAGTGGAGAAATAGGCTTTGCATTCTAAGATAATACATTTTTTTACTTTATTTCATAGTGTTTTATATTCATTTAAGGCGATAGTGGTTTTATTTTTATGGTAACATGTCCAGGCTTTGTCACGGAGTCACATAGTAGCTACTGTGTTGTTGGTTAACCAGGGTACAGGGTTACTTTTTATGTGTTTTGTTTTTAGAGGGGTAAAGGAGTTGAGTAGGTTTGTGAAACTAGAGTTAAAGTAGGATAGAGCATTTTCTAGGGAAAGAGTTTGTAATGGGTTCCAGTTTGTGCTTTTTGGTGCATTTGAGAAGGTTTCAGCACTGAAGTTCTTTAGACAACGAGTGGAAATAGAAGTGTGAGTTAGTTGTATAGAAGAGGGGAGACAGTGGGCAAAAGTGGGGAAAAGGTCAGCTAGTGGGTCTGGGAGAATACCACTATCAGAGATATAGTGAGGATGAGATACTAGAATCCAATATATTGTAGTTCCAGTGATGGAGTTCTTGGAAGGCCTGGTAGTTGAATTGATTAGTTGTGTAAAGTTAAATAGGTTAATATTGAGTGAGTTAGTGGGAGATTGGATTGTGGCCCAGTTTATGTTCATGTCCCCCAGGGTTATGGTTTCATGAGTAATGTTGGTAGAGACCCAGGAGAGAATATCTTCAAGGGATGAGATATTGTCACTAGGGGGAATATAGAGTGAGAGAACAAATATGAGTTTATGCTTAGGTGTGAGTGTGTGTGTGTGAGCCTTCTGTGGAAGGTTGGGTGCCTGGCTGGCAACTCAGCACTGTAAAACTCCACTGCCAATCATGAGTGGACAGATGATCCGCTGTGGCGACCCCTAAGCGGGAAAAGCCGAAAGAAGAAGAAGAAGAAGAAGGTGGAGTAGGGCTGATATTATATCTACTTTGCCAAATTTGGGAAAGGGTTTGGTATAGGGGGTGACTAAGTGGGATGCCAAGTAAAGGAGTGCTACACCACCTCCCTTTTTTGTGTTCTGTCCTTCCTTAACATGCGGTAGTTGGGAGGAGTTATTTCAGAATCTTGTATGTGGGACTTAAGCCAGGTTTTTGAGATGGAGAGAATATTGGGCTGGTTATGTAGAAGCCAGGTATGAAGGTCTGGAATTTTGTTACATAGGCTCTGAGAATTTAGAGCTGAGAAGTGGAGGGGTTTGCCTGTTGCTTGGGGGATTGGATGCAGTGTGGTAGAGAGGCCTGGGTTTGGGTGGTTGTCCCTGGAAAGAAGGATAGAGATAAGATGATGGATGAGGTATTTGGTTTGTTTGGGTGTAGTATACAGGTAGAGAGTTTTGTGGACATTAGACTTGTGTAGTTGGGAACAGTGTTTTTAGATTTAGGTAGGAGTCTATAGGGGAAGAGCATGCTAGTGTTGAAGGGGTAGAGACTGCGAGATATATGAGTAACAGTAGGTGTGTACCTTGTAGAGGATAGGGTAGTGGTGTGAAATGGGGGGGGTTGCATTAGTAGGTTGGGTGATATAATTTGGGTAAGTTAAGGTAATTAGAAGTATTAATTGAGTTAGTAAGGATAGAGATTTGAGGGTCATGATGTTGTTTATTAGAGTAGAAGTAGGGGTGAGTTAAGTTGTGAAGTTAGTTTGAGTAAGAGATTATGGTTTAGGTTAATTGTTTAGTAGTTTATCAGGATAAGTTGTGTTCGGCAGTAAACTCTGAAAGGTAGGCTTACTATAATGGGTGAACTATGGGAGGAGATTTTGGGGGTATGATGGGTAGTTTGGATTGGATGGTGGAGGTGGTGGGAGTGGCTAGCTAAGTATAAGTGTAAGGGTATTGCGGTGCGTGGGATTTGGGGGTAGGGTAGGGGAGCGTAGTGAGCCCATAGGATGAACAGAGCGGATAGAGCTAAGGAAGGGAAGAATCAAGGTCAAAAGTGAAAAACAATCAGTGGAGTGTAAGATAAGTTCAGATGAAGTATGCAAGGGTAAGGGATATTTTTAGCAGTGGCATAGGGAAAGGATTAGAGTGGTTCAAAGAGGTAAAAGATGGCGCCACAGGAAGGAAGGTAAAGTTAAGGAGTCTGGGGGAGGGGTTGGAAAGAAAAGAAAGTGAAAGAAACTGTGGGAGGGGTTGGAATAGAGACTGAAGATGGATATCACAGTGGCCTAGCTGGTTGGAACCAGTACTGACAGGGTCAGATCAGCAGTGTGAAGCAGCATTGAAACAATTAGAAAGGAAGCAATTGCGAAAATCAGAGCTGAAGAGGCAATGAGAGCAAGCCAGAGATGGAAATGTTGCAGATATAAGTTTAAAAACAGGAGACAAAGGGAACAGTAGATGTACTAGGGGTTAAACAACACTCTAGAATGTGGCAGCATTAAACCTACATATACTGGAACTACTGAGAGTTAAAACAACATTAAACTAAAAGCTATTGGTACTGTTAGCTAAAACAGCAAGAAATTTGGTAGACTGCTGGCATTGTGTTGCTGCCTGGTGGCCAAAATAAGTTACTACAGCCAGAAAAACTAACCTGTGGGGAAGGGGAGATCTGAGAAGGGAGGAGGGTTTCATCATATACTAGTTGAAGAAGGATTATTTATTAAAACAATGGGATATAACTTGGAAGGAGACAACTGCCCAACTGCCAGGAGGGAGAGAATGCAGACACATCATATTCCACGTATGCAACTGCTGAACATATAGCCATCCATGCTAGCACTCTAATATGCATATATCAGGTATTTCAGCCATCAGCTTCTAGAAGAGTGTGCCTCTGTGGTAACAAAAACATGCACCATCCCATAATGAAGAAGAACTGACACAATCAATCTAAGCCCCCAAGACTGGCTTCCTCAGAGACCAGGACCAATACTTAAACCTAGGTCTCCTAAAACATAAGAGCTCCATCACTCTGCCCAATGGAATCAGAAGTTTAAATACTTTCTTATGCAATAGCTGAACTTGTCCATACTAAGCTAAAATCTCCCAAGAAGATTCTCCGTCTCCACCATACCAATGTCCTGAGCTCTGTAACAGACTTTTTAAACATTTGTCAAACCCCACAGTGCAAAATGTTTAACCTCATGCATGCCACAGACAAGCATTGTCTCTAAAAATAGTAATGTCAGAGTTTCCTCCTCCCCCTCCCTTTTCCTCATTAATTTCTCCATTGTTTAGCATCTTCCCAATGAGGGCATTTATCTCCACCCTGATATTAACATCCTGTTTTTTGGCATTTGCAGGTGATGACAAAATATTGAGAACTTCGTTACTCTATACACCCTGCTATGACACCAACAGTCATCTCACCTGATTTCCTTCTCAGTCACATAGACCGACCATCCTTGTAACTGAGCTCCTGAAACTCAGTTATTTCCTCCTTCCTGTGGGGTCTTGTGCATTACACTTTAGGTCACTACACCAGAGGATGTTAGCATTAGTGCCTTTGCAAAAGTTGTAATCCCTGTCAGGAGAGTATAAAATCATGTAGAGCTCATACTGTAAAGATGTGCCCCAGTTCAGTCACTGTCTCCACATTAAAACCAGCATTGCCTAGTTGTGCCACAATACAAGCAACCTTTAATATAAGAATGCTGGTCACTTGGTGTCTTATCAAGACACAGTCTTGCCATCATGGTTAGCTCTTCCAGGAGATGATCAGTCCCTTTGCTTGGTACGTAAATGTGTCTGCAGAAGTTATAACACAGCTTTCATCTGAAAACAATATGCAAACTGCTACTTCAGAGCTTCAGTGCCACACATAACTCCTCTCTTCTCTACTCCCTTCATCCCTAAATGTCACTTTCTGACTACCATTTGTATTATTTATACTGCCCTTTAATTTATTTATACTACCCCTTTTTATTCCTTGAGTTTCTGTGAGTTGAAATAATTTTCTCTTTTTTCTCACAACTTTCTGTCTTGCAGGAGCTCCTTCTTACCGCATCGTATACATTTTCATGTGCAATGTATTGATATTCTGATAGCATGGCAGTTTTGCATCCCCCATGTCACCTTTTCCTGTACCCACGTCTCCCTGCTAGCCAGATAGTATATTTTACTTGTGCTCAGTACAGATGATAACAGTTGTCCACTTGATGCCTAATGGCATATGATCTGAGCTATTGAAAAGCTATAACTAAGATATAGAGTCTGTGACATGCCTTATTGAAATGAGATGAGTGCATTTGAGTTTTCAGTTAGCAACACAAAGCCAAAACAACAAGATATCATAGTGTAATGCTTGATGGTAGCTTTATGTTTGAGACAGTTCACCTGTTATTAACGAAAAGTGTAGCAAATGTCTGGGGAACATTTCCATCATACACTGTTGGGTTTTGTCAGATATGGTGCTTTCCTCCTACACCCAAAAACATGCTATAGATAAACAGGCAATCCCCACAACTTGTCATAGGTGTGCATGCTCAGTGTGTGTGTGTGTGTGTGTGTGTGTGTGTGTGTGTGTGTGTGTGTGTGTGTGTGTGTGTGTGTGTGTGTGTGTGTGTGTGTACATGTATAAAGGACTAGTGCCCTGTTGACAGCTAGTCACTGCTTTTTACTCTCTAAGTGTGCCAAGATAATCTCTGGCATCTATGTAACCCTAACAAGCTGCTTCCTGTAACCAAGGCTAAAGGGCTTAATTCTTTCCACCTACTTTTTCCTACTATGTGACACTGAGCGACTTAACCAGACAGGGTTACCATTGAAAAGGGACACTGATGGGCAGTGTGCTTACCCAGTGAACAAATGAATAAAAAGATAAATAAAGGATTAATTAGGTAATCAGAGAATGAATGAATAAATGTCTGAAGGAATATTAGTACTTGTTTTAAGTAACTGTGCAATAAACAGCAAGGTGTATCTGAAAAGGAACATGGAGGGTACAGACACCCAAAGGGTCCCATGAAGTGTACAGAAGAGAACTGGACAAAATGTGTAGGGACAGCCAAACCTTTTTACTAAAGTGCTTTTTTTATTGTTTCTGCAAGGACACTCAAAAACAATTATTTTCATTTATGGCAATAACAAGCTTTATGGTAAGGAGACCAATGCATTTCCATGTATTATATTCAAGGCTGGGAACCTGAAACTGTAATAAAAATTACAGGTTTCTTTGATGCTGTGGTTAAAAATGATTGATTAAAAAAGGTAAAAGAAGACACCTTTCTCAGCTATACTTGAAGTATGTTCCTAGTATTTGATTTTTCTAAACTAATGAGTATGCCTGCTAAATTCATAATTTCATAATGTATGTGTGTGTGTGTGTGTGTGTGTGTGTGTGTGTGTGTGTGTGTGTGTGTGTGTGTGTGTGTGTGTGTGTGTGTGTGTGTGTGTCCATGCATGTGAGTGCTTGTGTGTGTATTTGTATGTATGTACCCTCTCTATGTATGGGACTGTGAGTGCCTGAGGCACGTTCAGTTTTTATCCTTTTATGTATTTTCATATATAATTCTTTGTGCATGTGTCAGTCTGCATGTTTGAGGAGGACAGACTTCTAAACATGCACTTATATTTGAATTATGTTTCCAATGTCTGTGTGACTTTTTAAAAGTATTTGAGCAGGAAGGCAAATGTAGTCGACCTGTGGTGAGAACATATAATTAGGTTAGTGCTGCTAAGTAATTAATCTAAGTGATACTGTCAAAATACACTGGAACACTTTGTCCTGTCTCTGTCTCCAGGGACTGACTGACTCTCATGTTAATCAAATTACTTTCTTTTACTCATCTGTCAGGCACCACAGACATCAAGGCCTAAACACAGACACTGAAGAACACACGTTATTTGACATACCTGGTAACAAATATCTAGTTAATCCAGGTTCACATACAGCAACAAACGGTGAAACAGGCTTCTGGGCAGTCAAATGCTAAGATCATTTCTGTATCTCCAATATTCCTACTTATTCAAATTTCACCCTAAATAAACTCTCAAGTGGTATAATTGCAACTAGCAATAAAACTGTTAGAATGATCTCTGCTACACTTAATTGAAGCATAACATCTTCTCTGGACTGCACTAGCTGAGTCAAACACTAAAGATTAATGTTGGTACTAAAAGCATTTTCTTGAATTCAAGCTGAGGGATGTAGCTATCTGTCTTTAATGCTGTGCAAAACATCCACTTTAGGTAATAAGGTAGACATTTGCTCTCAGGGGTCAGATATGGCAGACAGCATTTAGCAAAGCAACAACTGCATCATTGCAGTTTCTTATTTAAGGACAAAGCTTTTCACACCAAGCTTGATGGTCATTTTTTTTTTCTAGAGTTTGAAAAGCTTTACTAAACCTTTCATCCAGAAACACAAATTTTGATATTTTTAATACCATAACAATAGCCTTATAAAATGTAAAGTACGACAGATGAAATCAAAGGAAATTTACACCCACACCCACACACACACACACACACACACATATATATATATATATATATATATATATATATATATATATATATATATATATATATATCTATATATATATATCTATATCTATATATATATATATATATATATATATATATATATATATATATATATATATATAGATATATATCTTCTTCTTTCGGCTTTTCCCGGTTAGGGGTCGCTACAGCGGATCACCTGTTTCCATTTCTTCCTGTCCTCTGCATCTTGCTCTGTCGCACCAACCACCTGCATGTCCTCTCTAACCACATCCATAAACCTTATATTAGACCTTCCTGTTTTCCTCTTACCTGGCAGCTTCATCCTTAGCATCCTTTTCCCAATATACCCAGCATCCCTCCTCAGCACATGTTCAAACCAACGCAATCTCGCCTCTCTGGCTTTGTCTCCAAACTTTTCAACCTGGGCTGACCCTCTAATATACTTATTCCTAATCCTGTCTACCCTCGTCACACCCAGTGAAAATCTTAACATCTTTAACTCTGCCACATCCAGCTCTGACTCCTGCCTTTTTGTCAATGCCACTGTCTCCAACCCATATAACATAGCTGGTCTCACTACCTTTTTGTAAACCTTCCTGTTCACTCTTACTGGTACTTGTCTGTCACAAATCACCCCTGACACTCTTCTCCACCCACTCCATCCTGCCTGTACTCTCTTCTTCACCTCTCTTCCACACTCGCCATTACTCTGAACTGTTGATCCCAAGTATTTAAACTCATCCACCTTCACCAACTCTACATCCTGCATCCTCACCATTCCTCTATCCTCCCTTTCATTCACACACATATATTCCGTCTTAGTCCAGCTGACCTTCATTCCTCTCCTCTCTAAAGCATATCTCCACCTCTCCAGTGTCTCCTCAACCTGTTCCCTACTCTCACTACATATCACAATGTCATCTGCAAACATCATAGTCCACTATATATAAGATATTTTTATAAGAAATGAATTAATGCTTGATCATACAAACTTAAAATCTTTTGGAAAAGGTGCCTGAAATGTTTACAATGTCCACTTTCTTTGCTTAACACTAAAAATATGGATTTTGTTTGGCCCCAGGCATCCATTCTTTCTCTGTGCCTTTCTGAATTTCACTGTAATCTTTTCCCACTTTTCCTTTTCTGATATCACTGTTCTTATTAGTTTTGGGTTTAAATTGCTACTCTTATCATACTACATATCCACATTCATCCACCTGCCAACACATTCAGCCAAGCTTTTATCTTTAGACGCTCATCTTAGTGGAAATAACTACATTTCTGTGGTTCCATCCATGCAACCATTTATCCGTAACCTACTTTATCCTTTCCAGGGTTGTGTGAACATTGTTGCCTATCCTGGCAGCCAGTGGATACAAGGTACTGCAACTCATTCCTGTCTGTCAGAGAACACACACGCACGCACGCACTAACACACTACATGTTCATCATTCTAAAGTGCTAGTACAAATCAAAATTTCTATACACTGTTTGCTTCACCGAAGGGTTCAGATGTAATACTGTGCTCTTGGATTTTTTTTTTTTTTTTTTTACTATGACTTTCCTGTAATGTTCTACTGACGCTCATCCTGATTACCCACGCTCAGGTACTGTGTCCTTAAAAGGAAGCTTCCTTAGAAGTGCATGTGTTGAATTTTACAGCAGAACAATACATAGGCAATACCACTACCCTCCAGCTGTCAGTGTACCTATGTAAACCCATCCTATTAATGTTACCATTTTCTAAAGAGGCTTTCTTGACATGGTTAGAGATATTATTCTTTTTCATTTATTTATTTATTTGTTCATGGGCTTTTATTGAAATTAAGCTCTTCTCCCTATTTCTAACAACATAATTATCGCAGCCTTCTGGTAGGAAGCCCAGTATTTTGTATGCCCTAACTTTTTGTTCCCTTGTCTGTATAGACATGTAGTACACACTGCATATAAAGCAGGCAGTAACACTTAACAGTACTTCCACAGAATAGTAACCCTAATAGACATACTGCATGCTGCATACCACCTTCCCAAAGCTGCAATAATGCCTGTTACTTGTTGTCTAGGTCTAGGCCTTGGCTTTAACTAAGAACTTCTGCTACAGCAAAGGATTCCCCTTCATTCACTCCATCTGTTGCAAAAAAAAAAAAGGAAAGCTGACCTCTAGCTCATTCTAGAGGTCACAGTTCGCATGTAATTAATATCTTGTAGTTCCCATGGCTGACTAAGAGATGCAGGTCTGTTTTTTTGTCCTAACAAAAACTTTTAATAGTCAAGAAAAAAATACTTCAAATAACACTCTGCAATCAAACAGTAGTGCAAACAAAGACATTTGATTTTTCCCACATAACAGTCTATTCTATGGCAGAGGATGTTCAAGTTATCTTTTTCTGAAAAACTGAAATGTTTTCTTTTCCATTTAACTAAAAATACTAATCTCTAACTCTACTCGCAGTGTGCAGGAAATTAACATTTTCTAGTTCCTATGACTCTGCTAACCTAATCTTTTAATGTTGAAAAGAGAAAAATGTGACTCATGATTATCATTAAGTGTTATTCCAATAATTTAAGAAGGTCTTCAAAAATTAAAAGTTATAAAAATTGCAAATCCCCAAAATACAGCAAATGAATAAAAATATACTGCAAACTTGCCAGTGGTGCTATGTATTCATAAAGTGAAGCAACATATATAAAAATACAAAACATAGTTAATGCTTTCATAGAATACTACATACCTTGGATAAATTTGTATTTACATCTGTATTGCTTGTTTTTGTAAATATGTAATGGTTAGTTCACAGTATGTTTTATTGATCTCGGAAGAAAAAGTTCTTAATCCACGATAAAATAATGCCAATTTTAGGAAGAGAAAGACAGCCTGAAGTCCTAAAATTAGTTTTGTAATTCTGCAGTACAAGATATTTAATTTATTGCACAGACCAGACCCAGGTGCATTCCATTTATGTATTTTTTTTACCTGAACTACTGTTCCACTTTATTTTATCCAGCTGTAATATTTATAGAAGTTATATAATATGACTTTAGTTTGTTTCCGTAGGGTTTTCTCTTTTTTTTTTTGAAAGAGGATGGTTTTCTACTTCATTTCTGAGATACTTTTAATTGATTTTTTCTTAGTTTTACAATTTATATATGCTTTTAGTTGCTTGAAAGTATTACAATCCTTTTCCCAAGTAAAGCCATTTTCTGACTGACTACTTCAACTTATGTAGCTTCAGTTTATTATATGCATTAAGCTTAAGCATGGCTATAGAGCAAATAAAAGTGGTAAAACATGTACAGTCCTTAGCACAGGAGTCATGGTAGCATTGAAAAGTTGTGTAGATACACACACTCCCAGTTTTATCTTTTGTAAGCATGTGTACTATAGGTATACACATTCACAGCAATCACTAGAGACAACACCCCAATACCTTGTGACTTACACAATTTACTTTTTTCTTTAGTTATAATAACATAATTCCAAAAGCCTTGTGGAGTTTGTTTCTAATAGAGTTGTTGCTTTTATTCACTTTATTGTTCACATGTCATTGACAAATATTTGTGTAACATGTCCAATTATCTCAAAAACTTATCAGTTGTATAGATTTGTTTCTATCAATAGCTGCCACATGCAAGTTTTATAACAGGGGCATCTCAAACCATTGTTGCTAACCACTGCCAAATAATACTGTCTTTCATAGGTTCATAGCTTCATAGGTAAGTACTAGGCTATCTGCCCGAGGGCATCTATAAGCCTAGCCAGAATGTGTTGGCTTTCGCCATCCCCTTAGATTAGTTCCCTGGGCCTCTGTCCAGCAGAGCCATTAGTTCCCTGTGCCTCTGTTCAACAGAGCCACTGCAGTTATCCCCAGGGTAAATTTTCCGTTTCCCATCCACTCGTCAAGGTTTCTCTTGAAGAGTGTTAGTGAGGGGCTCTGCCTAATGTAGATTAGAATCCTGTTCCAAAGCATGGGGAGTCTCAATTTCATAAGGACAAGTTCATTTGGCTTCAGTTGTCAGAGGCACAGTTAGCTTGCCCTTTCAAAACCGCTTTTCCATTATATTGGCCTTTGGTTGAATTTTGTAAGATAAAGCAGCTCCATATCAAGTTTTACTCCACTGTGAAACCACTTAACCAAGACTACCACTACATTTCTTAAACAGTGCTAATGCTCTCACTGTAAAACAAAGATATATACCCCTTTTGTCAGCACTTAAATACAAACTATCTTTTGATAATTCCTTCCCCTTACCATTAAAAAACTTAAATTATACAATGACTCCCTATTAATATTCAAAAACGTGCATGCTGATTGGCCAGCCCAACCAGTGTGCCTGTTGTAAAATCCCACAATATACCAATGGAAAAAGGTCCGGTCGCCCGGACTTTTTTCCATTGGTATAAACTGCCCCAAAACCTTTTTTTTTTTTAAATTAAAAAAAAGAGAGAGAGAAAATGGAGCAATGGAGACTGTCTTTTCTCCATTGCTTTAGTTTCTAAGTATTGATGTACTGGGTATGCGTGGGAGCGCAAGTCCCATACGCATGCTCAGTACATCAAAATAAAGAAGCAGTATACTACAACCGGCAGAAGAACAGCAATCCTCCATTATACAAAGTCATTATTTAAGAAAAGTAAGTATTTTTTTCTTAAATAATGTCATTGTATAATAGCAATAACCGACTCCATGGCTGTGGTATATTGAAGATTTACCCATGGTTTACTTTGTTTAATCACTCGGGCTTCACCCAGGTGATTAAACCGCACCAGCCATGGGTAAATCTTCAATATACCACACCACGTCATCAGTTATTGCTTAAGTCTTTTATGATGCCTACCCCATTAAGAATTTACCTCCTGGTGCAATCTCCTTAAAAAGATCCCTGGCTTTTTGCACTCAGCTTAACAAGAACATTTTATAAATGTGCAGCTACTATCTGGCACTTCTTTCATACAAGAGATATTTCCCTTCTTTTTTCACTCTTCGGGAACTTTCTGCTAATTTATCCAACTTAATGAACCTTTGTTCCAGCCTTGCTAACCTACTCACTGAAGCAGTGGCATTTCTAGCCTTTATCTGCCATTTACATCCATCTTTTAGTCAAGTCATATTTTTTTGCTTTTACTAGAGTCTCTGTTCTTTAGCTCAGAACTACAATATCTAATGTGTTATTTTCTTACATTTCTACATTTTCTACAGTTTTCCCTGCATCCTTCTTCTTACATTAAACCATAACTAGTAAAATGATCATAATAGTTTGCAATGTATTATTTTTGGTATTGGGACTGTCTTGCCTTTATAATATGAACTGGTCATTATAATATGAACTGTAGGAGCTCAGCATCTCTTTAAATACTGGAAACAAAATTTTACTGATTGATGTACCTTTTTATGCTATTTCTGGATTAGTTTTAGCTGAAACTGATCCCTGGAATATTCTAATTACTGGATTAACATACTACACATTTAAATATATACACAAATAAATAAACAAATAAATAAATCAATAAATAAATATTGCAACTCTTGTCAATTACTAATTATAGTTGTTGCCAATCAAATTTCAGCTCTGTTCTACCAGATGTAAGCTACTCATCAATGTTGTTTACTTTTTCATGCCTTTTTTGTTGGCTTGCACATATACTCAAGTACAACACATTGCTTTAGCAGTGAGGGAAGTACACACATTACTGAAGATCCTGGATGATCTGACAAGACAAGGGCAACAGAAAAGACTTTGAAGAGAGTAATCAAGCAGCTCTGTAGCAACGAATAATTACATTTTGTCAGTGTCACTGCAATTAGCATGGCAAGTTACTGAGATTTCTATCAGTTTCTTGCATGTTTATCCAGCAGGTATTTGGTCCTAAATAAGTTGTGGAAGGCAGAGGGGTTTACCTTTGCATTAAGTATTGTTTACATTATTCCATCAGAAAGAAGCAAAATTTTGACTAGATCCACTAGTGACAAGATAAAATAAATACTCCCTTTATTAAAAGTAGGCCTATTTGCCACCACGGAATGCTGTAAAATGGGTGACAAAATTTGGTGATATGCTGGAAAAGACCTGAAGGAGTCTAACAAAGTGATTCATAACTGATGAAATGAAAACTTGTTGTATACATAAATATACATGCACACACGCACACACACACACACATACACACACACACACACACACACACACACACACACACACACACACACACACACACACACACACACACACACACACATATATATCATGTATGTATGCATGTATATAAATGTCACCTCAACTGGGAAAAGAACTTCCACACACACACATCAATAATTCTTCATAGAAAATTCCTTTTCATTGTTGTAAAATTTATTTTGTTAAATTCCATTCTAAATACATTTGATTTTTCATAACTGGAAGAAGAGACGATTCTTAATATCTAGACAACAGCCTCAACTAAGTGGTGAGAAATTAGCTTGTGTAATAGCTTATTCATATTTCTTGGAAATCCAGTTAAATTAATAATCTTTTTGTTAAATACAATTAAGAATTCAATACACAGGAGGTTCAGATTCAAAAGTTTACTAGTGTATACCAGGAGGCAAAAAAATGTACAAGTACAGAATTTTGTCTGACATGAAACAGGAAGCACACAATTTTATATAGGTTTAACATTCAAGCTATGCCCACCTTACTGACATGATATGTCACAGGGCATCTACATCACTTTAGCTTACAAGCCTCTATTCATTAAATCTGCTGATGCTGTATATTTAAAAAAACTTTTCCTCTAGATACAATACGGCCTTGCTATCCAGCTGGTCAGTCATAATGTCTTTCTGTAAAGTTACTTGTTCAAGGTTTCATATCAGTTCGAATACAATAGCAGCTTCAGTCTTTTAATGCACGTCTTTGTTCTCTGTTACACTTTCTCACACAGCTGCATGCTATCTTAGTAACACATATACAAGGCCAAATCATTCCAACAGGAAAGAGCAGAAGATTTCATTATTTCACACATTTAATTTCCTGACCCAGCAGATAATCACTTGTGAAAAGCATAAACAATAAAACTTGCTAAGCTAGCATTCTGCCAGGGTCAGAGATCAACTTTGCTTCAAGCCACACTACAGTTTCAAAACTACTTCACATTTAGACATGAATTAATTTTACTACTATATGATTAATAGAATAAAATGCATTATATACTACTTTGCTTTTAAACTAGCATTTCTTATGTATTCAAATACACATTTTTCTAACATTTCCCCCCCTATTAATACTTTTTATTCTATTTTGAAGTATGCATAATGTCATTTCATCTCCTAGCCTTTTCCACTCAGGATTTTCAGCTAGGTGAGTCATTTAATCTATACTTCAGAAAAAGCATCATCTGAAATCAATCTTTCAATCTCAATATCTTGGTAAAAAGTTTCAGTAACAGATACATCAACAAAATCTTTGATTAATCTTTTCATGCAGGGAATTCCACAGCAAACACATGCTCCTATTAGGAGTATACCCACACAAATGGCAATCAGAATATTCATTAGGATGGAAACCCACCCCCCAAATAGATTCTGGAAAAAGTCCGTCAGTGGGTTTGGGCCTGGTTCAGTCATGGCTGATACTTGCTGAATTACCTCTAGGTGATTATTTATCTCATGATGATTGTCAGGAATATAAGCACAGCATTCTTCTTTGATAAGCGCACACGTACCACCTCTCACTGCTAGGGTGAAGTCAAGAGCCATCCGATTTTGTAGCACAACAGTTCTCATTGCATTCAGTTCATCAGTCACCAAGTTCTAGGGTGGAAAAAGTTGCATTACTCATTACTTCGAGAAGTTTCAACAACTTCCTCAGCTCCCAGATCGATTTGACTGCTCCATAGGCTGGGAATATTCCTGCCCAGGATATAACACTGTCACTCAAGTCCATATGAGTCAATTTGCTTTTGTCTTTTACTGAATTATGGTCTTTCCAAATAGCTTTGATCTTTCCAACTGGATTCACAGGTTTCTTAACTGGACCTTCGGATTTTTGGGCTGTCTCTCTTACTTTTCGTATCTTACCCAAAGGTAATTCTGCAGTATGTCTTATTGCCGGAACCAAGTAACCCAAAAAACAACTACCGGACCAATTCTCAGGTAACCATGTATGTGCTTTTTTCCCACAAATAAAATAACAGTTTTCTACTTTAGTACTAATACGCATCAGCCCTGCATGAAACATTTTCTGATCTATAACTGACAATTGTTTAAACAAAACTGGATTTTTTTGAATGTCACTCATAGTTGTTTTCAATGAGTTCAAACACGAGTCATAATTAGTATTGCAAAACGTATTGCCATTACTATTCTTAATATAACATCGGTAAGATATGGTTATATTACAATTGCTCCAGCCCACCTGGAGAGTGTCATTTTTGAAAAAACATACAATTCCTTTTTGTGTGACAGGTAAAAATAATGCTATTTTGTCCTGTGATCTCACAGTTCCTGTGTCGAAAAGTAAATTCTCCCAAGTCTCATTTATCCCCAAAGGGACAGCGGACATTATCAGTCCTCCATATGCTGTCGGTATAGCTGTGCAAACCCAGCAATTTGAAATGTTCATAGTCTCTGCATATACACGTTTCATGGCTAGGTATGTGGTAAAATTTGGATGCCAGTCTATAGACTTTTCATCACGCCTTCCCACTTTCACTTGTGTGGTTGTGTGTAGGATAAACCACAGCAAGAGAAAAATTGTCACAATTACAGTTAATAAATGTACACTCAACAAAATGATTATGCAACATCTCTGGGGTTGATCTAAACTTCTATTCACTTTGTTTTTGGCCATCTTGGTCTGGTTGTATATCAGTCACAAAGTTTTTATCAAGTTGAAAGTTCTTTACCGGTTTACAATGCGTCAAATGAACCCAGGACGTCCTCTCGGCCACTCTAACTGCAGTAGGCATTGCCAACAGAACCTGGTACGGTCCCTCCCACTTTGGACTCGCCCAATTCTTCCTTTTCGTCCCTTTCAGCCAGATCCACGACCCTGGGGCCAAGACTGCTTCCACCGGTCTGGTCTGTTCCTTATCTGAAAAAGAGTTAAACTGCAAAACAGATTTATTTGTTAACAGTTTCCTCATATAACTAGCTAATGAACTGTCAGCCTCTTGCTCTGCAGGCATGAGAGCTTTCCACTGAGGCACATAATATGCTCTCCCAAAAACCATTTCAAAGGGAGTCAAACCCTTTACATTTGGAACCGTTCTCATACTCAGCAGTGCTAAAGGCAGACAGTATATCCAGTTCTTTTGGGTTTCCTCAACTAGTTTCCTTAACTTATTTTCCAGGGTACCATTGTACCTTTCCACCAGTCCTGCTGACTGTGGGTGATAAGCACAATGGTTCTTTAAAGAGATACCAAAAAATCTTCCAAGCTGGTGAATCGTCTGATTCACAAAATGTGTGCCATTGTCACTATAAATCCACTCCGGAATGCTAAATCTAGGGATTACTTCTTTTATCAGGGCTTTTGCCACTGTTGCCGCATCCGGGTTTTTGGTTGGAAAAGCTTCTACCTATTTAGAAAACATGTCTACAATAACTAAACAAAACTTTTTCCCTTCACATTTATTCAATTCTATGAAGTCCATACAAATAGTATGGAACGGGTATGGTGGTATAGGAAAACTTCCTTGCTTGATTTTAAATGCCCCTTGTGCGTGATGCTTGTTACAAGTATGACAAGCTGCACAAAATTTTTTGTGTAATTTGTGTATCCATATGTTTGGAATATTCGATTCACTAACTGTACCATCCCCCTTGCTGAGACATGGCACTGCCCATGGCTCAACAAAGCTGCATATTTAAATAAATTAGACGGCAATATCGGTTTTCTGTCTTTGGAAATGTACAGTCCATTCTCAAGAATTGCACCTCATTTTACTCATTTTTGTTTTTCTGCTTTTGTAGTGAGTGTCTGCATTGTTTTTAACATGTCTAAATCTAAAATCTCAGAGGGTTGTAATTCCTCATTTAAAAGTACAGTTTCTGAGTCAGAGGCTGCTTGTTTTGCAGCTGCATCAGCTCGTGCATTGCCTTTCGAAATCTTATCCTGTTGTTTTGTATGAGCTACACATTTACAAATAGCTACTTTGGTAGGTAACTGAATAGATTCTAATAACTCCAAAATAAATCGTGCATGATTAATAGGTTTTCCACTAGATGTTATCATTCCTCTATTTTTCCATTGTTGTGCAAATACATGTACTGTAGAAAATGCATACTGACTATCAGTATATATGTTCACACTCTTGTTTTTTGCTAAAGTACATGCCCTCGTCAAAGCTATCAATTCTGCTGCTTGTGCAGATAAGTTGTGTGGTAAGGATTGAGCTTCTAAAATTTCAGTGTCTGTAACTACTGCATACCCCACCATATTCTTCCCTGTAGGACCCCTTCTGCATGAGCCATCCACGTAATATGTCACCTCGGCATTGTCCAAGGGCATATCTGTAAGATCTTGTCTAGGTAAAGCTAACTGTTCAATTTCCTGCAGGCAGCTGTGTGGTGTGCCCTCCGCAGGAGTTGGAGGTAATGTTGATGGATTCAATGTCGTACATCGTTCAATTGTCATATGAGGCTGGCTCAGCAGTATAGTCATACATGAAAGATGTCTAGCAGGAGAAAGGTATGCCACTTTCTCTTGCAGTAAAATTATTGCAACTGCATGAGGCACTCTCAGTGTGAGAGGGTGGAATAACACCACTGAGGCTGAAGCCTGTACTGCCATTGCGGCTACAACTACTGCTTGTACACAGTGAGGCAAAGATCGTGCCACTGGGTCTAACTGTGATGAATAGTAGGCTATGGGGCGTTGCTTGTCCCCATGTTGTTGCGTCAATACTGACGTCATATATCCTTGCTTACAATCTACGGTCTGAAAAAAACGTTTGTGATAATTTGGAAGTCCTAAAACTAATGAAGAAGCTATCAACTGCTTCAATCTGCAGAAAGCCGTTTCTGCTTCGGGTGTCCATTGTAAGATATCTTGTGCTGCTATTGGTGTCTTATATATCAAGTCAGTCAGTGGAGCAGATTCCAAAGCATAATTTGGTATCCAGCTCCAACAAAAATTAGTTGTACCTAAGAAAGACATCATTTCTTTCTTGGTTGTTGGTTTGGGTGCTTGCAAAATTGCTGTTTTTCTTTCCTCATCTAGTATTCTACCTTCATTGGATATTACATATCCTAGGTATCTAACTTGTTTTTTCCAAAGTTGTAACTTACTTTTGTTTACTTTGTGTCCTTGTGTTGCCAAAAATGTCAATAATGCTACAGTATCCTCCCTGCACTGTTGCTGGGTGGGGGCTGCTAGCAAGATGTCATCTACGTAAAGTAGAATTTGACTACCTCCCGGTGGAGTAAATCCTGCCAGGTTGCTAGCCATTTCTTGTGCAAATATTGTCAGGCTCTCACAATATCCCTGTGGTAGTCGAGTATACGTATACCTTTTACCCTGAAATGTAAATGCAAACCAATATTGACTATCAGGATGTATAGGTATTGAAAAGAAAGCATTGCTAATATCTACCACAGAGAAATACTTCTGTTGTGGTTCTAAATCGTTTAACAAGGTATGTGGGTCTGGCACCATGGGTGCTCTAGGTATTACTGCATTGTTTACAGCTTGTAAATATTGTACCATCTGCCATTCCCCGTTTGCTTTTTTAACAGGAAATAGGGGTGTATTACATGGTGAATCAGGAGATTCTACCAGTATTCCTTCTTTGAGTAATGCTGCTGTTATAGGCTTAATTCCTATCTCTGCATCCTTTCTCAAAGGGTATTGTCTTTTCTGTGGTCTAAAAGCTGACTTTGGGGTAATTGTAACTGGTCCTGCTGTTCGAGTAAGCCCTACATCTGACTTGCCTGTTGACCAAAGAGTTGTTGGAATTTCACATAAGGCCTTTTCTTCTTCTGCTAATAAAAATGCTAATCAGCTGTCCTCGCTAGATTGCAAGTGTACAGCTGGATTTGTCTGTGTCAACCAATTCAGTTTTTGTTTTTGTATCCCTTGTTCTGATAATTCTAAATCAGTTTGTTTCTCCCATCTTGTTACTTTTTCTCCTAAATCTGCCCATTTGACACTTTTGTTCTTTGTCAAGCTGACATGTGGTAACCGATTTGATCTATACAATGCAAGGAATTCTTGAGGTAATGAACAGCTAACTACACTGTTCCCCTCAGTATCCCAGTACAAAGTACGCAAAATCAATCTAGTTGCAAGATTTCTAAACAATTCTTGCTCATACTCTCTATCAGGTCCTGGTGTAGTACAGTAGTATAGAGTACAGTGTAACAAATGCTGTTGATCAGTGTCAAGGGAGGGGGCTTTACTGATGGCTACATTCATCAGTTCCTCGGTTACTGCCCCTGGACCAGTCGTGACTATGTCCTGGCTGTACCAGTAAAAAGTTTCACCCTCCGGTCGCACTACAAAGGTTTCCATTTGTCTCTGTGCCTCCATACCTTGTACAGTTGGAACTACTGCTATGCCAAATATCTGCATAAGGTCCCTGCCCAATAGGTTTACTGGACACTTTGCAGAAACAACAATTTTACTTTTCTGGGTCATACCTGAAACAGGGTCAGTTATTGTTATATCATGGGAAAGTGGTTCCCTGTATAGCTGTCCATTTGCGGCTTTTACTAGTATATAATCAGGTGATTCGGAACGTTCTGGTAACTTGGAGGGGTGTATCAAAGTCCGTGATGCTCCTGAGTCACACAGGAATTTGATTTCCCCTCCCTCCACCAAAGTTTAACTTCCAGTTTCGTATCTGCTAAGTAGAGCTCTAAGCTCAATAATGCTAAGTCCAAAATCTCACTTTCTTCATCCTCCATATCTACTTGCACTTCCTCTACTCCTTCTATCACATTTACATTTGCCTTTTCTTTATTAACTTTTCCTGATGATTTCTGACTTTCACTTGATGTATCCTCACTATCATATAGTCAGTCCTCATCCCCCTTATCTTCTGTAATTACCTTTTTGTTTTGCCTACAATCCCTTGCTAGATGTCCCTTTTTCCCGCACTTGAAGCATTCACCTTTCTTTTTCCTTTCTTCAAAATCTTCTGATCATTTGTCAGACTGTTTGTTTCCCTGGGTATTTTTCTTACCCTTTTTACCTGACTGTAATACAAATAGTTCAGCTCCGTCTTCAGCAGTGAAGACTTGCGCCTTATTTTTCTTTTTGCTATTAAAATGTCTTTCAGCATGTCTAGCGTATTCGAGTAAGGCTTGTAGCCTCCCTGTTCGATGGTCTATCATATGCTTCGTAATGAAGCCACTAATAGGTGCAATGCAAACTTTCAAAAATGCATTTTTCAATTGTTGTTCATACGGGGAATCATTTGTTTTGTTCTCAGGAACCGACATGCCACTATGATTATTAAAACATTCTAATAATCTAGCATAATATCCATCTATTGTCTCATTTTCCTGTTGTATGCATTGATTAATGCAAG
The DNA here is from genome assembly GCF_019279795.1 of Protopterus annectens. Classification (NCBI taxonomy): domain Eukaryota; kingdom Metazoa; phylum Chordata; order Ceratodontiformes; family Protopteridae; genus Protopterus; species Protopterus annectens. Next base: position 891,292,982 of record NC_056734.1, read on the forward strand.
TCCAGTCTGCTCTGGGTTTCCATTTCTCAGAGATTTGGTCAGTCAGACCTTTCACTCTGTTGTCTAACTCTGCGTCACTATGTGGGAGTGGTCTAAGCTCTGCATTACGAGGATTCCGGGTGCCACAAATCATGTGCCAGTCTGGACCTATAATTTGTCTTACTACTTTTTCTACTTCTTCCCCATTCAAGTGGTAACTCAACCTCATGCCCTGCAAATCTTCTAAAAATTTCGTAAAATTAACTTTCGGATGGGGGATTCCCTCAGTAGCCTTCCGGATGTCCTCTGGTGTCCATGGTCTATATACTAAGAATGTTGGGTCCTGCCCTTCCTGTCCTGCCTGAGGATTCGGAACTTCTATAAGTGGGCATATTTCTTCCTCACTCTCATCCTGTAGATTTCTCTCTATTTGGTATGGTTCTGTGTCCCTATGTATTTTACGTGTTCGGGACCTAGTTTCAATAGGATCTCTAACAAATGGTTGTGGTCTTGCTGAAATTTCAGGATAATGCGGAGGCAGACCGGCCTGTCCACTCGCTTCATATCCTGAAAAGGGTAAGGGAGGGGGCAAGGGAGGAGGAGGAGCTGTCGCTATTACCAAGTTATTATCCTATTTGTCTAAAAATAATGTTTTTGAATTTTTAAGCTTCTGTTCTCTACGATTTGCTTCCTTAATCCACCTGTGTGCTTGAGGAATGCCTAGTTGGCATCGCTTTTTTTTGCCTGACTTCCCGCATCAGATTTAAGCTGTTTAAGGAGTTTAACTAGTGAAGTTTTATCTAGTTTACCATCAAATTCATATTTATTAACCCATTTCGTATAATACCTAACGTTATCAGAACGTTGTAATTGCATGTATTTTGCGTCTTCGGTTAGGGGCGGATCTTGCAATGTTTCAGTGCACTGATTACCCATGTCAAAGAAAATGTTACGTAACCCTTTTTTATGACGTGATATCAAGTTCTTAGTTCCTGTTTACAGTTTATCTAGAATAACTGCCTACCTTATTCTGTTACCCTGATCTATGACCAAATATACAGCATTTCCTTTTGTCCCTGATCTGCAAAACAAATCTTGACAATATACTGTAACCTAGTCCCTGATCTAAAACAGAAAAAAGGCGAATTCTTCCTACCTGAGCCTCCGGTATTGAACTGTTCAAGTTCCGCTTTTCGGCCACAGATCAGAAAGTGGCCAGCCTCTTTACACACGACAATTCAGTTGGAGGTCTTTTCAGTCAAGAAGAACCATTTCGGTAACTTCTCCTGCGCAGTATTCGACCACCGATACACTCTGATCTGCGGCTTACCAAGGGAATTCCGTCTGCGAAGGACCAAACTGTTAAATAAAATTAAGAATTCAATACACAGGAGGTTCAGATTCAAAAGTTTACTAGTGTACACCAGGAGGCAAAAAACGTACAAGTACAGAATTTTGTCTGACATGAAACAGGAAGCACACAATTTTATATAGGTTTAACATTCAAGCTATGCCCACCTTACTGACATGATATGTCATAGGGCATCTACATCACTTTAGCTTACAAGCCTGTATTCATTAAATCTGCTGATGCTGTATATTTTAAAAAACTTTTCCTCTAGATACAATACGGCCTTGCTATCCAGCTGGTCAGTCATAATGTCTTTCTGTAAAGTTACTTGTTCAAGGTTTCATATCAGTTCGAATACAATAGCAGCTTCAGTCTTTTAATGCACGTCTTTGTTCTCTGTTACACTTTCTCACACAGCTGCATGCTATCTTAGTAACACATATACAAGGCCAAATTATTCCAACAGGAAAGAGCAGAAGATTTCATTATTTCACACATTTAATTTCCTGACCCAGCAGATAATCACTTGTGAAAAGCATAAACATTAAAACTTGCTAAGCTAGAATTCTGCCAGGGTCAGAGATCAGCTTTGCTTCAAGCCAAACTGCAGTTTCAAAACTACTTCACATTTAGACATGAATTAATTTTACTACTATATGATTACTAGAATAAAATGCATTATATACTACTTTGCTTTTAAACTAGCATTTCTCATGTATTCAAATACACATTTTTCTAACATTTTTAATAGAGATAACCATCCTGCACATGTTGATGATTATAATGTGTGCTTCATCTGGCTATGTTACATAATGAATCAGTGATTTGTGATTGCCCATGTGCATTTCATATAAAATAATAATCACCATTCATTGAGATGGACTAGGAGTTCTATTAAAAAACAGTTTTGTTTTTTTTTGTTTTTTTCATCAGCAGACTGAATTCAAAATGAAGACGTGTTTTCCTCATGCTGTTTTATGGGTTAATAATGCTGGAATAAAATGCCAAGAGATAAACATGTCTATCATGAAAAAGGAAAGAAGATATCCTTTAGATTTCTAGCTAATTTATACAGGCATTAAAGAATTTGTAAATATGGAGGTATTACACTTTTTATTGCAGACAAAACAATGTGTAACCAGTGGTGTGATGCTGCATTTGTTATGCCATGAAGTTGCTGGCTCCATATTTTAGAGTAACAATAAATATACTGGTTTGCCAGTCCACAGACTGATAATGAAATAGCAAACCTTTATCTTTTTTCCTAGTTTCTGATAGCTGTTTACTTAGCAGATATGGTCTTCATAAAACTTTGGAGATACCAGTGAAATAAAAGTAGAGTTTCTACTAAAATTCCAAGAACCTGTGTTGTATTCCTGAGTTTAGCAAGGCTGGCTGTGAATAAAAGCAGTGCACTTGGAGTTAGCATATGTATGTATATTTATATATATATATATATATATATATATATATATATATATATATATATATATATATATATATATATATATGTGTATATGTTTTTGCAGGAGGGAAAATTATATATCTACCAACTCCGAGATCGCACTACAGTAGGGAATAGGGTAAATTCTCCATTTCCCAGTATACTCAGATCTACATAGAATTGCTTCATAGGGAAATTTACCCTTTACTGCACTGCACTGCAGTGTGATCTCAGAGTTGGTATGTATAATTTGCAGATGGTGTGCGTGGCATGCAAAAACATAGATTTGTTTTTTTTTTTGTTTTGTTTTTGAAGTTTTCAAAAACTCAGTGAAATTATCTTAACCATTTAAATTTTGAGTTTCCAAAAACTCAGTTATATATATATATATATATATATATATATATATATATGTGAATTTATGTGTGTGTGTGTGTGTGTGTGTGTGTGTGTGTGTGTGTGTGTGTGTGTGTGTGTGTGTGTGTGTGTGTGTGTGTGTGTGTGTGTGTGTGTGTGTGTATGTATGTATATATATATATATATATATATATATATATATATATATATATATACGGTTTCACTTCAGAAGCCTGAATTATCACAAGCCTGAATTGCATAAGCAGAAGACCAAAACCCAAACACATACAAGACAAAGGATAGTGGTTTTCACCATGTATGGGCAGGGGGGCAAGCTCCCATGCACCCCCCACACCCCCTGCTAATTAAATATATCAACTCTGAGATTGCACTTGAGTGTAGTGAAGTGCAATCTTGGAGTTGATATATAAATATATATATATATATATATATATATATATATATATATATATATATATATATATATATCAGTGACGGATTTAGGCTTGGGCACAGGGCCGCTCGCCTCCCCCTTTTTTAAAGCCATTATTCATTTGTGGCTTAAAAAAGGAAATGTACTGTTCTTTTATAGAAATCCGTTAATGTGCTGCCAAAACAGTGTCTTCCTGTTTCAGTTTCCCAGCACTTTTTTTATTGCTTGCGTCAAAGATGCATCGGGAGATACAATTGGAGGTTTCAATCAGGTGACCTTTTCTACAATCCTCAATAGTTCCTCCAACAGCATCTCAGACTGTAGTTCCTTGAAGTTGTGTTTGGTGATCGTTTTGAATAGAGTGGATTTCCCAGTTACTAGAAGCACTTGGTAGTAGTGGCTAAGCCAAAAGTGCAGATTTGATTTGATCCCGAAGACCTTGCTCCAGGAATTCACAAGTGAGAATAAAACATCAGTACTCATAGAATCTGAGGTAATTTTTATTTTTCTTAGGCAAGTCTTGAAGAAATCCCGCCAAAGTGGTACAGTTGTGCGTATCCCTCGTTTGGCACTCTACTGTACTTTTTCACTGAATCGGTTTCTGCACCTGTCTTACATCTATGTTACTTTATTTTATATGGAAAGAATCTAATTAGCAAATATACCTGTAACTGATAATTTATATTACCATAACATGATCGTTTATCATTACAGAAAGTCACTGTGCTTGTTTACATACTTCTCAACTGTCCAGGTTTTCTCAGTGTCCAGATTTTTGCTTCATATTTTTGGTCTGCTATTCATAAAATTTGTGTTTTTTTCTGGCAAGTGACTTAGGACTTAAGTCATTAAATAATGACACATTTTAGTCTGTGAAAGATTTGTGAAAATCATTATAGTTGAGGGGTATGGCTCGTACATTAACAAATTTACGTTCGTTGAATGAACTTCTTTATATTGTTGTATAGGAGGGGCTGACATAATCCTCTGTTTTTGTTAAAAAAAACAGTCATTTATTTGTTACAGGAGTTTATGTAAGTTAATGCGTTTTACATATGTCCATAGCTGATCCAATAATAGTAACTAAAATAGTTGGGATGTTTGCGTTCTGATTAGTCAGTGCTCAGCTGCTTTTCTTGAACTCCTTTTACTGTACTTTTTTACTCCGTCTAAAGTAGTCCACATGCGTTACATCTGCTTGCGGGTACTGCTTTGACATTTTTTTCTTCTTGGTCCCATCTCCCATATATGCAGACTTTTCATCCCCTAACCTAAACAGCTACTGGAAACACATATTTAATTTCTGAGCTTTCTGCTGAAGTATACAATGATTGACAGAGCACCACAGAGGTATGAGGCGGTATCATTCATTACCAAGATCGAGGTAGGTGGGACCAAACAAAAAACTCAAACTTTGGAGGTGTATTATATGGCTACAGAGTTGACTGTACAGTGAGTAACTGTGGTTTGTTAGCAGGTATTTTTTTAATCTCTGTCAGGAAACCAGATTTTACACTGAGTTTGTACTCTTTGTCATAACAGTGAGCAGGTTTGCAAATGTTAATTTCATCAGTAAGAATTCATGGCAGAAATTGTCGCTTGCATTTACTATGAAAAAAGAAAGGCACATAAAGATAGCTTGCCTGTGAGAATCTGAACAATTAAAGCATGTCACTCAACAGAAATCATTCATCATTTCTACAATAAAATACAGAATTAAAGAATGAATGAACTGTGCTCTTATTTACGCTTCCTCTGCATTTACTGGCGTTTATATAAACAGAGCAACAACTACTTCGAATGATCTGCACAATCACCAGCTGTATTTGTGTGTATACAAAAACAGGTAGGACATGGGCAACAAAATTTTATCATTTAGGTGTTTTGATCAGGCTGTAAAATAATTGTAATTGGTAAGTTATGGGTGAACTGTCCTGATTTACTGTGATTCCTGGAGTAAACATTGCATTTTCTTACCGCAGTGCTTTTATTCTTTTGTTGTTGTTGTTTGTCTTTAGGCTTTTTCCCAGTTAGGGGTCACCACAGCAGAACTCCGGTCCGCTAATGATTGGCAGTAGATTTTTACAAATGCCGAGATGCCAGCTCGACGTTCAACCTTCAACGAAGGCATGCCCATTTACACATGTCTTTCGAACGCCCACCCAACCACGGGAAGGACTAATTAAGCATAAATCTATGAGTGCACTTACTTTTTAACCTGAATTTGCACACACATGCTAAGGCAGTCCTTGTTCCTTCCCCTTCTGTCTGGTTGCTGCAGTGCTTCTCAGTTCACTTGGAATGAGCCATGTAGTCTGTGGGAATATAGGGATGTTTTGAAACTAAAGTGCCTTCAGACATGAGCCAAAGTATATTAACATTATGCCGTCGCCCCTACATTTGTTTTTTAAATGGTATAGTCCACACATAGTAGCTGCAGTTTTGAGAGAAATACTAAAAGCAGTAAAGCTGGGATAAATTCCATTTAAGTTTATAGATTTTGAAGATTGTCATCCCTACCAGTATGCACTTTAAAAACCTAAAATTTCAGAGGGAGCCTTCCACCACGGATAATTTCTTTCCTGACCTTCTTTTTCTTCACTGAACCTAAAGACTCAGAAGAAAAGGTAATGATTTCAAAATGTGTATATACTTTCATAAAAAATGGGAAATCAAAGAATTTTAACCTCTCAGTTTATTACCACATGCAAGGCAGCCTTTTATTTAGAGTAAGCTATGGCCATTGTTACACATAGTTTAATTAGAAAGTTTGAAAAACTGAACTGAGTAGTAAATAGTTAAATGTTTATGGTGGCTTGGAAAGTACTGAGCACAACATCCTTTCCTTGTTATAACTCATTGAGGTTCAGTGGTTTAATAAATAAAGTGTAAGGTTGCTCCCATAGGAAAATATTATTCATTATAACTTTTAACATTTCAGAGGTGGCTGACATTTAATATCTAAATTATGTTTTCTTTATTGTTTAAGTACTACAGGTAAATCTATCTGTCATAAGTTTGCATTTCCACATTTGTTTTGGTGGATTGAGGTTTATTTAATAACAAGACAGAAGCATCAAAATCTATTATAGAAAATGTATACATATATGTATCTCCCTCCCTCATTCTCTTCAAACGTGTGTGTGTCTGTCTGTGTGTATGCATGTATGTATGTATGTAGAATTAGAGTAATTTATATAGTATACAAAAGGGAGGTGTTGTGTGAGTCTGTTAAGCTGCTGCACACAGCACATATAGACACTCAACATTCTTCTAATATTAATGAACTTTGTTAGAGTCGTTGGGGTGAGTTGTTGATGGTGGCTTAATTTCAGAAAGTTTAAGGTGATTTTGAGTCAGACTCTGATGTTAAAGTTTTATACTTTTTATTCTTCAAAAAATGGGTGCTGATGTAAAACTGAAGGGATTGGGTCTAGGAATGTGGTATGGTACAACTGCTGCACTAGCAGAGTTCCTGCAGGTGGGTGAGGGTGATGCTACTGTGCTACACATGCAGTGACAATTACATGTGAGAGGAGAAGGTGAGGTAGCTGGACTGGACAGTGTGTTACAGTTCTGCAATCACCTAAAATGCTTTTTCATGTTGAATTGAATCCACAGTGTGTGTGTATATGTCTGTCTGTGTCTGTTGAACCTTTTGTTGTTTTCTGGTTGCAAGTTGCAGTGGATCTGAGCATGGTGGCATCACCCCGCTGGCTAGTTTTTGACATGTTTCCTAGGTGGTTCACATATTTTTATTGAATGGTGATGTACTGTACTGTACGACTGTATTTGTGTGCAAAATGTTTAATGATAAAGCAAAATTAGTTGTAATTTCTTTATTGTGACCACATGTATGTAACAGTATTTTAACAAACTATTCAAAAAATAGAAGGGTTACCTGTGCCTGATGGTGTATGTTATTTAAAGCCACAGTTTCCCCTGTCTTTATTTATTTATTTATTTAATTTTGCACTATCATAATCTCTGCCATTAAATGGTTCCATTGTGTGCCAGTTCCACTGGATCAATGGGATAAAGTTCCAAGTACATCCCAGCTGACTCCCATTCAGTTAGTGGCTTAAGGCTCCTGCTGGCTTCTCTTTAGGAGTGAAGTTCTGGGGGACATGCTAGAGACAAGACCATCACTGTGTTGCCAGTGGGGGTACTGGAGATCACAGCAGTTCATTGCCAAGCTAAGTTACTGTTGGCGTCACAGATAAGGGTTGCATTATTGTAGAGATGGGTATACCTCTTTGAAGAAATCTGTATCATGATGATGCCTGCACAAATAGTTGACACTCAAATCATTGATCAGAAAGCGTTCATCTCTTTTGCAGATTCCTGGATCCGCCACTGTGTGTATATATATATATATATATATATATATATATATATATATATATGTATATGTGTGTGTGTGTGTGTGTGTGTGTAGCAGGGGGTGTGGGGGGCTTGCCTTCCTACTTATATTTGGTGGAATATAACCTGTTTTGTGTTGTCTTCTGTAAGTATATGTATCCTATCTGTTTTCAGTCTTACGGGATTCAGGCTTTTGAGTTTTCAGGCATATGAAATTTCAAGCTTTTGGTCTTCTGGCTTATGCAATTCAGGCTTGTGATCATTCAGGCTTCTGAAGCGAATCCATATATACATATATGTGCACACACACACACGCACATGTAGATGTCCAGATGTCCGACTAGTCCAACATGAAATTCATTGAATTAAAACTGATTGAACACAACTTCCTTGTTGATCGTCTCTTGATCGAAAAAAAAAAACTTTTTGGAGGGGGGAAAAATCGCCCAGCACCCCCCCAAGAAACTCTGCTTTTTATATATACCAGCTACTAGATCACACTAAAGTGGGGAATAGGGTGCATTCTCCATTTCCCACTGTACTCAGATCTATATAAAACTGCTTCAAAGGGGAATTTACTCTTTTTTCGCACTGTAGTGTGATCTCAGAGATGGTATATTTAATTTGCAGGTGGTGTGCGTGGGGCTTGCAAAAACATAGCTTTGTTTTTTTATTTATTTATTTATTTATTTATTATTATTATTTTTTTTATTTCAAATTTTCAGAAACTCAATGAAATTTTCTTGACCATATGAATTTTGAGTTTCCAAAACTCGATGAAGTCATAAAACCCATATATATATATATATATATATATATATATATATATATATAGATGTACATGTGTATGTGTGTGTGTGCGTGTGTGTATATATATATATATATATACACACACACACACACACACACACACACACACACACACACACACACACACACATATGCAAATGTCCAGCTGTCCGACTAGTCAAACATGAAATTCATTGAATTACAATTGATTGAACACAACTTATTGATCATCAATTGATCGAAAAAAAAGTAAACTTTCTGTAGGGGGAAAATCCCCCTGCACCCCTTCCACAAACCTTGCTTTTTATATATACGAACTACAATATTGCACTTCAATGTGGAAAGGGTGAATTCCCCAATCTCTACTATACTGCAATCCTGCACAGTACTGACATTTTGTAAGGGGATTTTCAAATCCATTTTTTCTGTAATGGGCTGCACATTTCAAACAGCTTTATTACATTATCACTTGTGACGTAGGCAAATTTACATTCATACAAAAAATAATCAATCAAACTATATTAACATGACAAACACTGTACCTCACACATATTGCTATATATTATGTAACCTAAGCAATATAGGCTCATAGATTAGTACTAGGCTAACTGCCTTTGTGGCCATTTTAAACCTAGCCAATTATCTCATGGGAGAATCAAACTCTGTACTTTGTGTCGGTAAGGTAAATACCTTAACCATTATGCCAACCTCCCACCCTAAATGTTTAAACTATTCAATTCCTGCTTTTTTGTTTTAAACAAGAAACATCTTTATTAAACCATCACGTACTACATAGGCAATCATTCATTTATATAAATGAAATCAAACCATATTGACACAATTCTAGTCACAAGCATTTTATATCACAAACCATACTGATACACTCCCATTTGTAAACATTCACAATTAACTGAATAAGACCTATTATGTAAGATTAGAAGCTGCAAGCTAAAGTACTTCAAATGCATGTTTAAGTCAAGTAGGTTTTGTGACGAGTGTATGTGGCTTGCTGCTTCACAACTCTCCAGTTCCAAAAAGAAATAACCATAGACCCATAATATAATAAATAGAATTATCATCATTTTAATGAAAACTTATAACATGGAAAAATAATTAAATTTGCTTTTTGGAAAGGATTCCAAACTGCATTTTATTAAATGTGTATTTCAGGTAAAAAACTGTGTTCAGTTTACAGACTTAGAAATAGCTGAATGGCGAAGGAGTAGAAACCCACTTGGATAAACTAGGTACAATAAAATTAATTAAGGAGGCAGAATAAGGTTAACAGAGCACAACTCTGTTCTCCATGGAGAGAGAGATCCTACTAATGGATCATGACCCCATATTAGAAAACAGAGTAGTTCGCTATGGAATAAGTGAAGGACCATACCCATACAGGTATATGGGCAGATCCAGCTTTGAGTTTTTATAATCATATCAGTCAATTGGTTAATTATAGTTATAGAACTATAGGTTGTATAAAAAGATTTACAAAATCTAGGAAATCAGAAATGATGAGGTATCTTGGCTTCTGCCAGTATGTATGAACATGTAAGAAGGTTAAAGCCACATGTAAACATTTACAGATAGTATGGTGATGACTGATAGACCCAAGACTCTCAAATGACTCTCAAAACTGGAAAACAAAAACTAAATCTTCCTGTAGATGCAGGACCCATCCAAGTTATAATATGTGTGTGCAAGTTGGCTAATCATAGACAATAGAACAAATACACTGATTGTGGGTTTTTGAGGTTGAAAGCATTTCAGATAAGAATGTATCCAGTCAAATAAGCAGATACTCTTTTGTGTCATGTTTTATATTAATTATTATTTGGGATCATACACCATAAATTTACACTTGCTCTTATAAGAGGGGCCCTAAGGGAAATGTAAGGTTACATTTGTTCAGTCTCTTGGTAGGTATATGAACACTGATGGAATCCAGCTTAGGACTATAGGATAATACTCTTTATCATTTCATACGCTTAATCATCTTCAATAAACTGCAATCTGGGGGGGGGGGTGGTGGAGCCTGAATGGCTAACTGAAAGCAGCAGATTCTTAGAGATCCATAAAACTAATATAAAAATACAGGAAATCATTTTTTTTGCAACAAAAATATTCAGAATTGGTAGATAAAAGTCTAAAATATATAACTTGAAACTTCAGTAGACATACGTTAACTTTTTCCTGTCGAACTACAAAAGAGAATATTTTTACCTGTTGAGATGAGCACCTCGAAGAATTTTCACTCTTACTTGGCTTTAAAAAGAGAACTGTAACTGGTGACTACTGCAAATCAAGAAATGTCATAAAAATGGATGACTTCAAGGAAAATTTACAAAATCTCAAGGAAAATTGTCAGAAATAAGCTCATTCAGCAACATCAGTCGAAAATAACAAACATAGAAACCTATCTGAATTATATTGAGCGAAGACTCAAAGAAGAAGAAACCCAGTAGGAACTCCTCATTAAACAAAACATTTGGCTCCTTAACAAAGTGGATGACCTTCAAAACAGGGAGAGAAGATCTAACATAAGAATTTTTGGCATTCCTGAGAGAGCTGAAGGGGAAGATATCATCACTTTGTTCAATTCATGGATTCCAGAAGTCTTAGACTTAAAGGAAGGTTTCTCATTTGGCATTGAGATGGCTTATAGAGCTTTAGGAAGACCAGCATCAACATTTATTTTATTTTATTTATTTTTATTTTATTTATTTTACATTTGTTGACCGGGCAAGTCTAACTGGATATATGTCCATTTTCAGTAGAGGCCTGGGAAGAAAAGCTCCACATAAGCAAAATATTAGCATCTACAGGTACAGATATGTAAAATTCAAACAAATTTAGGTACAGTACTATTTTAAGGTGAAGAATACAAATGTTTTATAGAGAAATATGACTATTAAAGTAGTAGATAATAAGAAAGCGATTGAACAACAAACAAATTTAAAGTGGCACACCATAAGAAAGAGAAATGAAAAGCACACTAGCAAATATAGCAGCTCCAGGTAGAGTATTTAGCAGTGATTACAGATGTCAACATCTTCTTCTACTCCACCTAGATCAATAGTTATAAAGTTTTTATCCTATTTGGATAAAGAATTGGTCCTAAATACAGCCCGGAGGAAGAACCCTATAAAATATAATCAAAATCAAATAAGGTTTGACAACGATTCTTCTGCTAGAGTCCTGGAACAGAGGAAAAAAGCTTGGCTACTACTAAAGCTTCTAGCCAGAATAAAAACCTTGCATCTAAATGAAATGAGAACTTTCAACAATTTAGACGAAACCACTACATTCATTAAAAACAATAATGTTATATCCATACCTGAAGATATGGATTGGACATCTCCCTCGTTAAAGAGGTTCACTGACAAATCTTCCTGGACTGATATTAAAAAAAAAAAAAAAAAAAATCAAAATTTGCTGTCCCTTCTAAATCTCTCAAAGTATCTACTGCAACTTGACTTGCATTCAAAATGTGTTTGTACTATATGTCAAATAAGGTATGTCATGTAAGTGTACTTCTTTATATATATGCAAAGTGAAGGGAGGGAGAAAAAGGGGAAAAAATAAAAAAGATTGGTTCTATTCCACTAATAGCAATATAATAGAATTACTTTAATAGTAAAGTTAAATAGTAAACTGCTTTATATTCCATGAGGGTAACAAGTTTATTAGTCTTGGTTTCCTTCAACCTCTGTGTACAGTTTCAACTGCCTTTGGTATATAGTTTCTTCATACACTTATATTTCAAGTTTAAAATATTTACTAGCTAGATTGTAGAGTTATTGAAAAGAATAAATTACTCCTGACTTAAACTGTGCAAGATCTGCTCTTGTGATCAATATCTGCCAGTAATTAAATGAAAGTGTCATAGTAGTTTAGAGATTTCTTGTTAATTACTAATACATGGGTTTATTTTCTTTCTGGAAATCACTACATATGGTAGTGAACTATGTCCCAAAATGTTCCTGTCCCCGATTAGCATGGAGTCTAACTTGCTAGCTTTTTATTCTTTTTCTCTTGTGACTGATGGATTGGGCTTTTTTCTGTATGAGGTTCAGCTAGTGAATGCATTGCAATCTCGGTTCATCCATTTCTGTTTGCCCTTTAGTTCACTGGAGTGTTATAATAGAAGTGGGTTCTGCTTAAAGTCTTGGCCAGTTTACATGATTGTTTAAGTGAGAGGCAAGCCTTACATTTTTGATTTATTCAAAAAAAGAGTAAAAAAGAGAAAAGGATAAAGCTAGCAATAGTGAACGGAGGAAGATCTATGAATGCTTGATACCTACATGAAAGTCCATTACATTGATTAACAGGGGATGCTTTTGTAAACTGAAGAGATTTATGCTTTTAGGTTGAGACTGCCAGTGATAACTGGAAATTAAAGTAATAAGCATCTTTCATGTATGGTATTCAATAAATAAATGAATTATGTTATTGGGTCATTTGGTTGAGTTTGTTTCGTTTTGTGCTATATGGATGGATGGAAACAGGGAAATTGCTTACATAGAGATAGATATGCCCACAGATTCAGTAAACTTCCATGCAGGAATAGCTTATTCCTGCATGGAAGGGACCATTCCCGTGCAGCCTGGCAGTGCGCCATGCATATTCATGAAGGCGTGCTGCCGTGCTGTAAAACAGACACGGTTCCATGTACAAGTGCAGGGAGTGTATCTGAGAGCAGTGCTTTCATAATACACAGGCCCCCTGCAAATCAGAATTGCCATACGGCAATTTAAATAGAGTGAGAACGCTTCTAACACCCCCAAACCTTCAGGGTAAGAAATCTGGACAAAGCCATAAGGGAAATAATCCCTACAAAGCCAGAAAGTTGATAGAATAACAGGTTTAGCATAAGCATGAATTTTTGGTGGGGTATGAAGTACACAACGCACACCTCCCAACCCATCAGAGTAAGAAATCTAGACAAAGCCATAAGGGGCAATTGTCCCTACAAAGCCAGAATGTTGTCTAGAATAACAGGTTTAGCATTAGCATGGATATTCTGAAGGGTACGAAGTAAAAAAACACAAGAAATATTTTTTTTTCACATATATAATAAAGTTTAAGCATAGCTGCATGGGTGTGCCCGCTGCTTAGCTATGCTTAGCCCAGCTAAAATGGCACGATAAATTAAATAGCAATAGACATCCAGCATAAGTGCAATAGTGTAATAGTTAGAGCATACACCTTGCATGTAATCATTCACAGTTCGAGCCTTGCCAAAGCCATTTCCATTTTGTATGTGTAGACATTACAATTTTAATTTATTTGTATATTTATGTAAGAAGTAACTTATATTTCACAACCAGAGTAGTGTATTAGACCCAGATGTGAGTTGTCAGTGTAATAAAGTTGTGAAACCCCCATATAAACACAAGTGCCCCATACAGTATAGTCACACAAGAATAAATGTAATTATAGCAATTGGGGGGTATCAGGGAAGGTAAATAAATCTATATTATGTAATGAATGATGGATCAATCCCATACAGGTAGTAGTCCAATAAAATAAAACATAAGCAATGCTAAACATTGCGCACCTATGCTGACTGGGTGTAAGCATTGTGTACATATGAATATTAAGCAATGAGTAACCCAGCTAAGTGGATTTGCCCATTGGTAAACAATGCTGAACCTGCCCCTTTAAGCATTGCCAACCATAGCTAAGCAGGTTTTCCCATAGCTTAGCTGAGCAAAGGGCTGGAAATTGGTCATATTTAAACCCCGCAGGCCAAAATGCAACTCATAACTGGTTGTAGCTCTCCACTGTAGGCAGTATGGCAGGTGTTGGAGAGAGATGCACTTTCGGGTGCAGCGCTGGAGCATACAGGAGTCCAAGATCATGGTAGGACTCCTGGTAAAAAAAACATGATGTGAGACTGCAGTAGGACCAGTACCAGGGCTCCCAATATAAAGCGGAAGACTGGGAAAGTGTCACCCGTTATCTCACCAGTGCCACTGGTATCCCTCAGACTGGTAGGCAGGTCCAGCACCACTATGCCGACTTGAAACAGAGGAAGAGAGAGCTCTTGGAACAGTGGGTCCAAGAAGCAAGATACAGAGGGGAGATGTTCCAGCAGTGTGCAAGTATTCATAGCAGTAACTGGTACCAAAGGCCAGCCTGTGTATGTGATGGATAGGTATACCTAAAATTTTCTCTATTTTCATTACAGCTCCAGCTGAGCAGGCTGTGAACCAGGAAGCCCATGCCAGTAGGCTACAAAGGCTGCATTGCAAGGCTGGTGAGTAACAATCCTGCTTGTAGTAGTCATACAAAATAAATATAAAGGAGCAAAATGTCACCTGGCAGTATAAAAATGTGTATGGTTTGCACTGAATAAATCAGACAAATGACCATAATAGTGCCATATAGGTCATATTTAAATAAAAGTGTAACTGCCTGGCAATAAAGTTCTAAATCTTGGACTGGTTGTGTTTACTCTGGTATTGTATGGCATGAAATATTACATTCACCAAGATCTGATATCTGAATAATAATGTTGTGTTAACCACTGTTCCAACACTGTGCTACATAAAAATATGTCCAGAATGTCTGTATAAGAATATTGTACTTACAAGTTCAGTTTGTACAACCAAGAGAGACTTAGACAGAAAACACTGAAGAAAGAGACAGCAGTTTCTTAATTGCTCACTCTAATGACAC
>NC_056734.1:891313380-891348380 GCF_019279795.1 Protopterus annectens
GGCTTACCCTCCGACTTTGTACCTGGGCAAGTTGATCAGCTTTTTGAACTGAAAAAAGATGTGGCTGAATTAAGGGGTGAGCTTAGTAAACTTGCTGAGCTTTTTTCAAGTAAATTTGCTGAATTATCCCATATTCATTGTAAGATTAACTCTACTAAAGATGACTGTTCCTTTAAACCTACATTACTACATGCAGGATTCTCTCCAGCAGACATTCCTCCTCCTAACGTTCTGACTGAACGTCAAGACGTTACTGTCTTGGCGGATGTTCATTGTGACGGCGCTTCAGAAGAGCTTGGTTCTTTGAGAGTTTCAGAAGAGAAAACAGCTAATATTCTAGGTTCCAGAGAGGTGAAGACCAATGGAGCCATTTATTTTGGGAAGGATGTCCACAGTATTGTTGTCAAAGACACTCAGAGACAGTGTTCCGGTTTACAGAACATGACAGGTACTGTGAACTCCTCCATTTCTAAAAATAATGTAACTAGTCAAAAGGGAACTTCTTCTATGTCTTGTTAGTGTAAAGGACAAGTATTTGAGCCTTTTGGCAAACAGTACACAATGACAAAAAACGCACTAGTTCACCTAAAGTTGTTACATTCAAAAGACATGGTTTCGACTCCCTGCTATGGCAGGAATATAATTTTAAAGACAAATCATCTAAATCTGTGCATGATTCTTTCTCAAATCGAGATGGTTTGAGAATTTTTAATAGTTTAAAGGACGCTATTTTTACATTTGAGAAAAAAATATTTAAATGAAAGACCATTGAAATTGACATTATTTATTTGAAGGAATGTATATGCTCATAAAATGGCCCACAAGGGCTTCGTGTGTACAAATTTTCCTATGGTTTGCTGTATGATGACAATATGGTGAATTATTTTTCATGTATGTTTGAAAAATGGGGGTTGAGGTTGTTGTAGAAAAACATTTTTTTATTTGGAATCTATGCAAACCCAGATTCAGGAAGACTTTATTAGCTTACATAAGATTATTACTACTGACTTGCTGTTTGACCATTGTGAAAGGCTATTTAACAGAACGATTGAGAGGGTTGACAAAAAATGTAACAGTTTATTTCAAAAAAAAGAAAATGAAACTAGACAGAGATGTTAAACAGTATAGTACATATTCTGTCTATCCAGTAGACAAACTTTTTAGTGACAGTAATCAAAGGTTTAATCCCAAACCCAACCCTATTTCATCTGATACAGCGTTTAGGATAGAGAGCGTGGATCATGAACATATTCCCTCTTTTTTTGAAACTGAAGTAATAGATATACCTGATTCTCAGGATTTTCAGTTTGTGAGATGCTCGGAGAGAATAGCAAACTGAAACACAAAGGGGTCATGCACCCACAACCAGATGGTGGACCACCATCCATCATTCACCAACAGAGGAAGAGGAAGGGTGAGATATTAATTCATTCACCTGATCATATTATACATAGTTTTCAAGGTATCAAGGTATATAATTATACTGACCATGTCACTGGTGAGGAATTATTTTCTTTATTTTTAAAAGGATTTGAAATTGTTCCTAGTAAGTATAGCGAATGTCTTGTTGGATATTCATTTATACACTAGAAAATTGAATTTTAAAATCTTATTTTCTTCCTCTGATACCAATAAGACCTCTTTTTCTATGATTGGTTCCCTCAGGAAACACAGTGTTTACAACCCCCCCTTACATCCTTTGGTTGCCGGTTTTGAAAGGGCAGTCAAGAATGACATCTACCGGTTATGCGTGGATAATAAAAGACTGTATTATAATGTAAACAAAAAGGAGAAAAAATTGCTTAATGAACTAAGGGGTGATAAAAATGAACTAAGGGGTGATAAAAAGATATGTATTATGACCCCAGATAAGGGAGGGGATTAGTTATTTTTAACTCTGAGGATTACACCAATGTAATGCAGAACATTCTTTTTAATGAAGATGCATATTAGCAAGTGTCTATTAATCAAATTAATATTTCACATTGTAGGATTGACAGTTTTCTTGAAGAATATGTTACAGAAAGTAGAATTGATATTGATACTCACAAATTTTTGACCAATACTCATTCAAAAATACCTACACTATTCGGTATACCTAAAGTACACAAAAATATTGAAAACCCTCCCTTTAGGCTGATTGTTGCTGGTAGTGGGTCTAAAACTCATAATTTGGCTGTTTATATTGATAGGATGGTCAAACATGTAGCGACTTCCTTCTCCCACTTAGATAAAGATTTGTGGGATTTTTTAGCTAAACATACACCTGAACTTTGGTCTTCCAAAGTCATTTTTCTTACCATCGATGTCCAGGATTTATTTACAAATATACCTAAAGAGGAAGGCCTAAACTATTTTGAAGAAATTTTATATTCTAGCTCTACACTCAGCGATGACAAGGTGAAATTCATTTGTAAAATGATGGCCCCTATTTTAGAACATAATTACATCTTTTTTGGAGAGCAATACTATCAACAAGTTTCAGGGGTAGCTATGGGTGTGGCCTGCTCCCCAGTATATGCTAACCTTGTCATGTTGAGGTGGGAGCTTGAACATGTTTTCAAGAGTAATTTTATGTCTATCTTGTTATACAATAGATTCCTGGATAACATTTTTATTTTATGGAACGGGAGCATGGACAATATACTTCCATTTATTGAATACTTAAACAATACTACCCATTTCCTCAAATATAGCTATCATTGTGACCCTACTGAGATTAGTTATTTGGACACCTTGATTATCAAGGATGGTTTCAGGTCCAAAGTATTTCTCAAACACACATTTTGCAATTCCTACCTTCACTTTAACAGTCAACACCCTTTTTTTCAGAAAAAAATGTATCATTAAAAGACAGGCGATCAGAATAGCCAGAATGACCTCACATAAGGAAGAGCTGAGGAGAGAACTGGACATTTTACAAACAATGTTTGTAGAGCGAGGTTATCCTAGTGGTCTGGTTAAAGAAATTTTGCAGGAGATTTCTGATGGTTGGGGGGAGAAATATATACCCTTATTAGGTAAGAAACTTGAAGTTAATAATACAGACCCTTTAGATGTTGGAAAGGGCAGGAGAGATGATTTTACAGAAGCATGTGTGATACAATATAGTTCCCATTGCAAAGGGATTCAGAATATTTTAAAAAAGAATTGTAACATTTTTAGAGCAAATTATGACATTTACAACTTGGGTGAAAAACCTATTTTTCTACCAAAGTTGGTAGAAATATTAAAAACATTTTAGAGGCTTATCCAGCTATTTCTTCTATTGACAATGAAAATTAGGAAACTAAAGCATGTAGCCATTGTGGCCAATGCAAGTTTATATCACATACATCTTCTATTGTGCTTGATAATTATTCTAGAACTGAAGTTTTTTTAGGAAAGGGAACTGTGCTACCAAAAGAATAGTATACCTTGTTAAGTGCCTGAGTTGTACCTGTTTTTATGCTGGCAAACCTGAGAGGGCATTAAGGTTACAAATTTATGAACACATGTATGATATTTGAACTAGAAAGGAAACCAATGCCCTCTTTAGGCACAGCAAGGTATGTGACAAACATTCAGGGTACAGTTTTGGTATTAATGATGAAATTATTTATAATCCCGGGAGGGATTGGAAAAATAAACTTAATGTCAAGGAAATGTTGTGGCAGTTATGTTTAACTGCTAATGTTTATCGAGGTCTTAATGGTTTTATTTCTATTGTACCAGCTTTAAAAGAAAAAGCAGCTATGCTACTGATTTGCCCTGGACAACACCTGTCTAGGGACAGCCCATACATAACAGGCTAACCTGTGGCCATTATGTGGATGGCCCTACAGTTTAGAGCTATGCAGAGACAGAACTTTGTCAGACTGAAACCCATGCAGAAGTAGCATGTGCGGACAAACCCTGTTAAACTAGCAGTATTCCAAACATATAACAAGAATACTCTCATTCTGCTCCTAAGTCTTAAAACTTCCCCACCATTTAGTTGGCTTGTCTCCACAGGTCTTGTTGTAACAGGTAGTAGCTCACACAACTCCAGGATGTCTTCCTCACATGTAAGGAAAAGGTCCAATGCCCACATGGAGTACTTATTTATAGGAGTCTGTTGCCATGATATTGGCTATTGGAAGAACTACACAGCTGCTCTGCATGCAATTAGCAAGTGGGGAACACCAATAGGTGCACAGGCCATCACCTGGTCATGAGCATCACCTACAAAAGCCATGCTGCCACCTATTCAAACCAGCTCTATCCCTGTAATGCACAGAAAGAGAGAGAGAGACAGAGAACAAATGAAACATAAACTGGAAAAGAGAAGAAAGAAAAAAGTAAGTGGGACATGTAAGCAAGTAATTGACTGTAGTACTTGGTCTGTAATAATGGGAAATATGATTTGGAGGAATATATGTCCCAGCAAGACATGCTGTACTAATGTCCTGCTAAACAGCTGCTATGGCCATAGCATCTGGCCCTCTCTGCAGTGGGAGATATCACAGACATACCTCTCAACTGTACAGATCCTCACAGAATGTCCACATTTTACCATCATGTATTTTTGTCTGTTCCTCCTGAGATCTGTACTTTTCTGGCAAATAGCTGAGGATTTAAGTCATCAGGTAATGATGAACACTTGAGTTTAAGACTCCACATCCTTAAGAATATTCACTGTAATGATAAATGTATATTTACAGTCTGTCCCTATTTATCCCCCCATCATTTTAGGCATTATCCAGATGTGATGCTCTGAGAGGCTGTGAGGTGGGATCATAGCTCAGGAGCCTGACTCACCTGGGAAAGGGCAGCTCATATATGACAACCACAGGGGTATCTGTCAAACAGTTGTGACTGTACCACTGCTAGGCCAGTTAATGGGATTTTTCCCATATCCATGTTACCTGTGATGATGAGTATGATACATCTTTGGCTTGTAAAGCTAAGAGACCTATAGAGGGCATGTGCATAGTAGAGTACTGTTGCAGACATGAGTGTTGAACTGCATGTGATATATTAAATTAATAACATTCAACTGTACAGTGTTCTGCTGGACAATAAGCACATTTGTGACTGATATATGTAGTCACATACACATATACCTGTGGTATGTCAGCCAGACTATTGGCAGGTCTGTGAGCAATGGCATTGTAACATAAAAGCCTACTTATGACTGTTGGACATCTCCCAGGTTATCACAGTGATGTCACACCCTACTGTGCATCAACGTACTAATGTATGGCACAGGTATATTAATACAGTATCAATACTGATGTCCCTTTTGACACCCATTTTTGTGTGCCATTGCCCATACGTACTGCTGTAAAAGGTTGAGATGTATGATTGAGCAGCAAGACTGTAAATACAGTGTGCCAGACTTGCATTCAACAAAAAAATGTATACCAGGTATACCCTGAACACATGTATGTATGTATGCATATGTTCAGCTGGAAGGCACAAAACTAATCACACGGGTTTCAAGCAGTCAGGTAAATAGGTTGTGCATGTTGCACATGTATGTAATAGTGTCAGCGCATACAACAGACATATATGTACAGCTACTGGTGGTTGCATTGCTGTGATACTGATGTGGGTACTAGAGTAGGCAAGATTATCAGGTATTAATCAGAGAAGTGTCCACCTGTGTTATGACCCTCTGTCCATGCCTACCACTACCAGCTATATCAACACCTATATACAGTGGATATCACAAGTGTACACACCCCTGTTGGAATGCCAGGTTTATGTGCTGTATGACAATCAGACCATAGACAATCATTTCATAATGTTTCACATCTTGAATGTGACCCCTAACCTGTACAGTTCCATTGAAATATAATCAAATGTGTTTCTAGGAAGATGAGCAACTATTGTCAAGTGAAGATGTGCCATGATGTTAGAGACCAGACCAAGATAGCTGAATACTGTAACCATCTCAAGAGGCCATACACAAGTTTAAGGGTGTGCACACTCACTGAACTGGTTTATTGTACCGAGTATTATTTCCATATGTTTTCACAGACCAGATTGTTATGTTTTCAATTGAATTGTACAGGTTATAGGACACACTACAGGTAGAAATTGTTATGAAATGAGTTACTGTGGTGTCATTTTCCAGTTGCACAAATACCAGGTAGTGTATCAGGGGTGTGTACCCTTTATAGCCACTGTAGCTATATAGACACAGCAGTACCTGACCTGTATATCCAACGTCCACCAAGGTAGAGCAATCCCCTTTGGTGGACAGCGGCAATACACAAACCACATAATAGGTTGCTACACTGGCAGTAAGGGACACATAGGTGCAGGCAACAACTTTGAAGCAAGTCCACCTATATCTGAGCAAGCAGGTGAGTTCACAGGTGATGTCCTGTAAGGTTGATTATGACAATGAATCGGACATATCCACACCATCAAGGATAATTGTGACCATGTCTCCACATATGTTGCAAGTCTCAGATGAAACAACACAATTCACCCCATACTGAAGGTAAGCAATACCTCATACACACATGCCATGGATATAGGCAACCTGCATCACACTGGATAGGTGGGAACATTGCCACCCAGTCCACCCCAGTCTGACATGGAGATATGCACATCAATCACACTCCTCCCCTCAGCAATGGTGAGCATGTACATATTGCCTACTGATGGCAACAACAGCATATCTCCATGGGGCATAATAACATCAATATCTGCCTCCTACATGTACTCAGGCATGTGCTCACAGCTCCATCACACACCACAGTCAAACACAGACCTGCCACCATACACACACCATCCACAAGGAAGATGACAACTGTCAACCCTCTACACAGAAATGAATGGAGGATTCAAGATTATGCAATCATGTGTCCAACATTGGGGGGAATAAGATAGCTCAGGGACAGGTGTGTAATGCAAGCTGCTATAGGCACAATAGCTTGGAGGGTTCTAGTGTAGTCTGGATTATTTGCAATTATACCATGACCCCCCATTAATATTCAAAAATGTGCATGCTGATTGGCCAGTGTGCACATTGTAAATCGACTTATACTAATGGAAAAAGGTCCGGTCACCCGGACTTTTTCCATTAGTATAAGTCTGTTTTTAAAACACTGTCTCGCTATGTTAAAAGAGTTTAACATAGCGACACAGGTTTAAAAAAAGCAACGGAGATCTCTGTTGCTTTTTTTAAAGCTGTCTCGCTATGTTAAACTCCTTTAACATAGCGGCACAGTGTGTAAAAAGCAACGGAAATCTTGCTTTCTCCATTGCTTTTTTTTTAAAACTGTCTTGCTATGTTAAATGGGTTTAACATAGCGAGACAGCTTTAAAATAAGCAACGGAGATCTCCGTTCCTTATTTTAAAGTTGTCTCGCTATGTTAAACCCATTTAACATAGTGAAACAGTAAAAAGCAACGGAAATCTTGCTTTCACCATTGCTTTTGGCCACAGCTCTGATGTACTGCATAGGCATGCGCAGTACATCAGAACGCGGATACCAGACAGCTGCGGTAGGGCAGCAAAGAGGCATTATACAATGCCATTATTTAAGAAAAGTAATTATTTCTTTTCTTAAATAATGTCATAGTATAATAGCAATAACTCACTTCCGGGTGTGGGTAATGCGGGATTTACCCACGGTTGTCTTTGTTTGGTCCCTCGGGCTTCACCCTTGGGACCAAACCACGCCAACCGGGGGTAAATCCCGCATTACCCACACCCAGGCGTGGGTTATTGCTATAGTAATATCCACTGTTAATGTGCATTTTGACAACTGTATGAGGTCCTGTGACCTTTTCCTGTTTATGTCTTCCAGGTAATGTGCAGAGTGCTCACCTACCAACATTGTCTGCTGGGGAAACAGACATCATCACCCAGTATATGATTGGACGTTATGGCCTGTCATGTGGATAGAGAGCAGAAGATGTGCAGGAGAGGACTGCCCTGTGGAACAGTGTGGTCCAAAGGGTAAATGATGCCAGCCTGCACAGCAGAACTTATGTGCATGTGCAGTATCAGGCGACCAACCTCAAATGCCATGCCTATCAATGGGCTGCTGCTGTAGCAAGGGACCATCTAGCCATAGGTGGGGGCCCAGCCAACCAGCCCCCACTGACACCCACCAAGGAGCTCCTCACCACTCTTGGTCCACATGCCAAAAGCACAAGCCATGATGCTGAGGGAAGCATTGTGGGGGTGGGTTGCACACACACACACACACACACACACACACACACACACACACACACACACACACACACACACAAACACAAACACACACACACACACACACACACACACACACACACACACACACACACACACACACAGGATGACGAGCTTGCAGGTACGGGCCCAGTGGGGATTAGTATACTAATGTATCAGACATACATGTATCTGTATTGTATCTACATGCATGTGTCAGGT
Organism: Protopterus annectens; assembly: GCF_019279795.1. Taxonomy (NCBI): domain Eukaryota; kingdom Metazoa; phylum Chordata; order Ceratodontiformes; family Protopteridae; genus Protopterus; species Protopterus annectens. Next base: position 891,321,779 of record NC_056734.1, read on the forward strand.
TCCAATTGCAGTTGTGGATGAGTTTTCTAATGCACAGAGATGCACATCTATGGTGAGGATAGGACATTGCGTATCATTGCAGTTAGTACTGTAGCTGTGCAAACATGCTGCATCCATCCTATACAAGGCCACATGTACATTTGCTGACAATAACTCCATCTCACAACTACCTATGACCCTCTGGTCTGCATATGGGTCAGCAGCCTGAAGCTGGTGAGAATTACATTGTTATTTTGTTGCCTGGCAAAACCCCAGGCATGTGAAGCACATGCAATTTACCATGCACACAACCATCATTAATAGCTATATTGCTTTATGTAATGGCTATATTGATTGGTATGCATGTTCACTTGTGCTGGGGTTAACTGTATTGCATCACAATGGTCATCACTGGGGCCTATCTGATGTGAATTTTACATTCCTGTAGCATACCTCACAACTTGTCAGTGCTAAGTTGTCTGGACAGAGCCCAGCAAATTGTGCTGGACAAACGGCCTAAGGTAAGGTCATGTGTGACACATTACTGGTATACAGTGGATATACATTGTGTACACACCCCTCTTAAGATGCAAGGTATTCCTGTTACATACTAATTAGGACCACAATATGATGGTCCACACCTCTTACAGCCTTTAATGTGACCCATAATAGGTACAGTTCACTTGTAAAAGCAAGCATCTGTACTCATGTATTACACCTGCCTACAAGGCAGGCCACATGTGAAGGTAGCAGACATCCTGTCAGCATGATGTTTCAGTCACGTATGATACCTCATGCTGCCATATGTGTCAGTACACTCACTGTGGCCTATGTGGCTATAGTATCACATACATGAGCATTGTTAAGGCACACAGACCACTTCTGACCATGTATAAGTTTCAAACATATGGCTATTCCAGACACATCTGTATAGAGGACTGTACAATGATTTAACCTGCTGCATGTGAGGCAGATGCTGTCACCACACTATATAAAGTAATGGCAGCGGGAGGTGGTCACCAGCCGTGTAAGGTATACACATCAAAATGGTATAATCCCCACAAGATATCATCCTCATACACACACAAACAGTTTCCAGCATTAGGATTAGACCTCCAGCCTATCTAGGCTTTTCCAACTATAGTGCTACACAGTTATCAGACACGCTACAGAGCTTATACATTTCCACCTATTCCAAAGGTACGTCTAAGGTGGATGACATCAACAGGTCTACTAAATTGGAGGGAAGGGAAGTGTAAAGGTTAGTACACAGGTCAAAAATGGAATGAGCCAGACAGTACATGATTCACACACACACATACACACTTACCAGTGTTGGGATTATAATACCTGCCTATCTAGGTATTCCTATTATAGTGCTACGCAGTTATGAGATGCACCACAAAGCTTATACATATCCAAGTCTACCAAAGGTACTTCTGAGGTGGATGACATCAACAGATCTACTAAACTGGAGTGAAGGGAAATGTAAAGGGTACTACCCAGGTCAAAAATGGTATGAGCCAGATACATGAGTCACACACCCATACATACATACCTGCCAGTATTGGAATTAGAACTCCTACCAATATAGGTATTCCTACTATAGTGCTACACAGTTATGAGACATGCCACAGAGCTTAAACACATCCAACTCTACCAAAGGTATTTCTGAGGTGGATGACATCAACAGGTCTACTAAATTGGAGTGACGGGAAGTGTAAAAGGTAGTACACACTTCAAAAATGGTATGAGCCAGATAGTACATGATTCACACACACTTGCCAGTATTGGGATTAGAACTCCTACTTATCTAGGTATTCCTACTATAGTACTATGCAGCTATGAGATGCACCACAGAGCTTACACATATCCAAGTCTACCAAAGGTACTTCTAAGGTGGATGACATCAACAGGTCTACTAAATTGGAGTGAAGGGAAGTGTAAAGGGTAGTACACAGGTCAAAAATGGTACAAGTCCGATAGTACATAATTCACACACATACATACACACACACGCGCACACACACACACACACACACACACACACACACACACACACACACACACACAAATAGCTTATACATGTCCAACTCTACCAAACGTACTTTTGAGTTGGATTACATCCACACGTCTAGTAAATTTGAGTGAATAGAAGTACACAAGTCAAAATGAGCCAGATAGTACATGATTCACACATGCATACATACACACACCTGACAGTATTGGGATTAGAACTCCTACCTATCTAGGTATTCCTACTATAGTACTATGCAGCTATGAGATGCACCACAGAGCTTACACATATCCAAGTCTACCAAAGGTACTTCCAAGGTGGATGACATCAACAGGTCTACTAAATTGGAATGAAGGGAAGTGTAAAGGGTAGTACACAGGTCAAAAATGGTACAAGTCAGATAGTACATAATTCACACACATACATACACACACACACACACACACACACCAGGCAGAATTGGGATTAGAACTCTGCCTATCTAGGTATGTCTACTACAGTATTATGCAGTTACCGCATGTTACAAAGCTTACTGAACTTTCACATGGCCAAAGCTGCTGATAACCGCACAGCTGTGGTAAAGTATTACAGGTGGCAGAAAGTCTGCCTTCTGTTCCACCTGTACATCATGCCATTTTCTGTCTTGCCCATCAGATAGCGTTATGGCTTGGCACTTCACCAGGTTATTGTATCATGAAGTGTGGCACACCTGTGAGCCGTCAGCAATACTCATTCATCACAGATGTTGCCCCAGTACTTACTAGTTATGTCCATCCGTCCTGGCATGTTTGAAGGGCAGAACCAAACAAGCTGAAAAGACCACTTTCAACGATCCAGAAAGGGTGCCCACGAACAGAATCCCAAGGCTCGGACAACGACAACAGGATGAAAAAACCACCTTTAATTAACAGAAAGTCGCAACACAAACAGTTGAATAAACCAAATAAAATTAGAATAAACCAATTAAAATAGTCACTAGGTTAAGCGCTTTCGTCTGACCTCCGTCAGACTTCCTCAGAACCATGAACCAATGTCAGAAAAGGGTTTTTATATTCTTTTTGGCACCAACTACTTGCCAAACATTTACTAATTAAAAGGGCAACATTAATACTATATCGTATTGTACGTCAGCAATTGCAAACCCACAGCATATGCCAAAGTTCAACATGTGCAAAGGATGCTAATAATACATAATGTCATTTACATAATAAAAAATGATAAATAGTATTATTTACATGATAAAAAGTTGATATGACAACTAACTACAATTCCTACTGCTAATACATTAAGAAATACTCTCTAACAATGTATAATGAATCTAAGTATCCCTTAAACATATCATACTATACTAATTTAACATACAACTTAGTCAAATACTGCAGTACCAAATTTACATAAAAACATGGTATAAAAAATATAAAAAATATACAGAAATTGGTATGGAAAATATAAGAGCATAAATCAAAATGTCCATATGAAAAAAGGCGACAGAATGTAAAAAACATCAATACAAGAAATGTGTGTACTAGCCAACAAAGACACAATATTACTAAAAATATATATGTATATATATTACTAATTAATTATTAAATAACTAAATAATTGAACTGTAATCGTATAGACGAACAGGAAATTTGTCGAATAATGCATATTGAGAACTATAACCCCTAACAGTGTGTCATATAATAATGATGTCTCAAGACAACACAGGGGTAAGTCTCAACCTAAAATACATAATAATCATATTAATATACATATTAAAAAACCAATTGAAAACGTGTAATGACCAATCTGTACCAACTGGTATGGCCTCCTAGTGTGGTCCACTAATATGTACGCCTAATGAGAATAGCTAGCACAATTAGGATAAGTATCAAAATATGCCACCAAACCACTGCTCAATAAACAAGCTGTTTGAGGTCGTCATACATTAAGCTGTAAGAATGGCTTTATACTAAAAAATCATTCAGCCCTGGATGGGAAGTAGAGTCACAAAATATCTGCCATCTACTTTCAAGAGCCGAAAGTTTGATCTTCCAATTCCCTTCGCAACTACTTATTTCCATTAAGTCTATGATGGCAAACTTGAAGCTGTGGTTGTTACCTTTTTCAGATATATGTCTACACAAAGCGTTTTTTTCATCTTTCCTCTGAATTCTATACAAATGTTCGTATATCCTAGTTTTTAACTTCCTTTCAGTTTTGCCTATATAATAGGCCGAACAGGATATACACGTGGCTATGTAGACCACCCTTTGCGTATTACAATTACCTTTACGTGTTTTTATTTTCGTCTTCAACACATTATCCAATTTGATATCTGTGCTAGTATTAAAAAAGTTACATTGTCTACACGTACCACATTTTCGTGTACCTCTACTGAGAGTCTTAGTTTCCCTTGAATGCTCAAATAAGTATTTCAAATTATGAGACATTTTGTACACGATTTTTGGGGGCTCATTGCCTAATGCACCCTCCTTGTCAGGAAACCTAAAGGTCTCCCAGTGTCTGTTTAAGATTTCTTTAACTAAATTAGAGTACTGATTGTATCTAATAACACATACTCTCTTGTCATCAAAACCTTCAGCTCTATTCAACTTAGGTAATGGGATGCCTAAAAGGGGTAAATATTTTTTCCCCCATTCACTGTTAACATATTGAGTAACGCTGTTTAACATGTCCTTGGGATAACCACGACTCAAAAACATGTCGTGGATGTTGTTAAGTTCCCTTTCCATAACATCTCTTTCTGAGGACATGCGGGCTGCGCGAATACACTGCCCTTTAAACACGTTACGAAACATGTAAGGAGGATGATTACTGTTAAAATTTAAGTAATCATTGGAAAAAGTACTTTTTCTATGTATACTAGATGTAAAATTCGTGCCATTATTACTAATGTACGTGTCTAAATATGAAATTCCTGTCCTATCTGTACTGTACGTGAATCTCAAAAACTGAGTAGTGTTATTTATAAACACAATGAAATCATTAAGTTCATCTAATGAACCATTCCACAAAATAAACAAGTCGTCCAAAAATCTAGTGTACAAAAGTATTTTGCTAAAATGTACACTTTTAAAAACGAATTCGGTTTCCCATTCCAACATAACCATGTTGGCATAGATGGGAGCGCAGGAAGCACCCATAGCCACCCCCTTAACTTGTTTAAACACCTCTCCTTGGAATTGCACATAATTGTGATCAAGGACTAGTCCCATCATGTCTATAATTAAATTGACCTTGTCACTGCTTAAATTGGAGAATTTACTGAGACTGTTGTGAAAATATTCAAGTCCAATATCTTTGGGTATACTGGAATATAAGTCAATAACGTCTATTGTGAGAAATATCACATCCTTCCTCCATACGTCATGAGTAAGTTTCCCCAAAAAATCCCAGGAGTCCTTTGTTAAGTGATTGACCCTATCATAAACATGCTTTGTCCATTCATCAATGGTGACTCCTATTTTAAATGCCTTAGATAGAGATCCAGAAATAATCGGCCGAAAAGGGGGGTGTTCCAAATCTTTATGAATTTTGGGTATTCCTACTATCGTGGCCATTTTTGGAAACTCAACTCTAATGAACTGATAAATGTCATTAGTGATCCTGTTGTCCAAAAGATATTCCTCTATGGCCAAGTCAATTCTTTTGTAACCTATATGTACCTGATTTGTGGAAATGACTTCATAATTTCCTGAATGGTGTAATATATTCAAAATCTCACTGTTGTAGTCTAAAGTATTGTATAACACTATCCCCCCACCCTTGTCGGGTTTCATTATTCTAATGTGAGGGTTTTCTCTAATATGTCTGAGACAGTCCCTTTCTTCATTGGTTAAATTGTCCATGAACACTTTTGTGTAATCTTTACTCATTTTAATGTCTTTGTACAAATTGTAAATATCTTTAGAAACAAGTTTTTCATAATGAAGGACTTGTGGATGGTATGCCGGAACAATCACACTCCTTTTTGTGAGTCTTTTACTACAATTAATACCGGTCATATTCTGAGCCTGGTTCTTACTATTGAATAAGACAGAAAAATTAATCCTACGACTAAAAAACTTAACCTCTTTAATGGTATCCACTATATTAAATTTACTGGTAGGGATGAATTTCATACCTTTAGTGAACAAGGAAACATGCCCTTGCGTGACCACCGTGTCCGTGTAGTTGAACACATTAAACCCATTAAACGAATGAGTGATTTGTTTAGTTGGTGGTGGTTCCGCCACAGAAGCTGACCTAACGTCCACATAACCTAAAGGGGACATAGTTTCTTCCTGATCATTGTCAATATGTACATATTATAGTTATAGTTATAGGGGTTATAGTTCTCAATATGCATTATTCGACAAATTTCCTGTTCATCTATACGATTACAGTTCAATTATTTAGTTATTTAATAATTAATTAGTAATATATATACATATATATTTTTAGTAATATTGTGTCTTTGTTGGCTAGTACACACATTTCTTGTATTGATGTTTTTTACATTCTGTCGCCTTTTTTCATATGGACATTTTGATTTATGCTCTTATATTTTCCATACCAATTTCTGTATATTTTTTATATTTTTTATACCATGTTTTTATGTAAATTTGGTACTGCAGTATTTGACTAAGTTGTATGTTAAATTAGTATAGTATGATATGTTTAAGGGATACTTAGATTCATTATACATTGTTAGAGAGTATATCTTAATGTATTAGCAGTAGGAATTGTAGTTAGTTGTCATATCAACTTTTTATCATGTAAATAATACTATTTATCATTTTTTATTATGTAAATAACATTATGTATTATTAGCATCCTTTGCACATGTTGAACTTTGGCATATGCTGTGGGTTTGCAATTGCTGACGTACAATACGATATAGTATTAATGTTGCCCTTTTAATTAGTAAATGTTTGGCAAGTAGTTGGCGCCAAAAAGAATATAAAAACCCTTTTCTGACATTGGTTCATGGTTCTGAGGAAGTCTGACGGAGGTCAGACGAAAGCGCTTAACCTAGTGACTATTTTAATTGGTTTATTCTAATTTTATTTGGTTTATTCAAATGTTTGAAGGGCAGTTATCTGTGCTTTTACCCATTAACCTGGTGCACATGCCATTCTGGGGCACTGTTGCAACTGCTGCATGTACACAGACAACCCTCCCCTCTAAACGCCAAACACTCAGACCTGTGAGGGTTACCCATATATCACCCAATGTGGACATATGCACTCTCCAACAAAGACTGGACTAGTAGGTCAAGAGGATAAGATCAACACCTATACTACACCATGTGGAACACGTAGCTCACCATGACACCAACTTTGACAGCCATGACATACAGTGAAAAGCCACACACCCACCTTCCCAGAGGCACTCAATGGACATCTACCCAAACAAAACAGACCAGCAAGGCAGACACCCACTCAGACACTGTAACATGGCACATGCCAAGGGACACATATTTAACCTACACAGTGTGCCCCCAACCTAAGCTGATAAGGCTAACCACCTTGCACAATACAGTGATCATGGGTAACTCAGTACTGAGGCACACACATCCCACTCACTAGGTTGAATATGGAGCAGGTAACAGCCAGATATCAATCACATGCCAGTATCTAACACATGACACAGCCAGCCATGTCACTCCAAACAACTTTGAGTATCAATCTGTCTCCATATGTGTGTGAATGACTTGGGACACACCTCCCTGGACTACATGACAGGAGACATGGTTGAACTCTCTGATTATGCAGTCCAGCCAGGTGTGACAGTAACCCTGGACAGTGTAACGCCACCACCCAGAATGATGCTTTGGTACTATCAACAGATGGTTGATTGCAACATTGGCTTACATGTTCTGTGTCGCTCTCAGGAGGTCCAGGACCTCTCTGCTTGGGATAGCATGATTGACAAAATCCAATGACTTGTCATGGATGTTCTACATCTGTCACCACTGGGTTGCCAGGTACTGGCTACATGTTTTGCCACCCCTATGGTGCCTTATTAGTCAGTGTTCCTAATGTTATTACCACCATAACAGCTACATATGTATGCAATCTGAGGGTCATGCTGGTCAACAGTGGACATCTAACTGTCAGGATGCAGTCACTCATAGCAATTGTTGGAGTGGAGGACACATGTCTGCTGTAATGGAGAGGTGGTTCACAGCAATAGACAGCAGACCTGCATTATCAGGCTATGACGCATACCACAGCTGTCAGCCCCAAACATGGACCACACCACACCTTCACAGGTGGTGTTGTCACCATAATCATTATGGATAGGAACACCTCCAGACTAGTATCCCATCATAATGCATTGAAGATAGTTCTGATACAACTACCTTGGAGTAATAGTGCAATCCAGACCATAGCCTGCTATGGGTCCACATCTATGTCCCTAGACTGTTAATTCACATTACTCAACACCCTGCCATTTCTCATGGTCCAATGCAACACTGACATAGTATGAGTCTTCAACTACCCCTCCATCACCTGGGGAATGTAGCCAATCACCAGTACAGTGGCCCAACACTTCTGGGATCCATCATTTCCATTGCACTAGACTAGCTCATACTGACCCCTGGTAGGGGATGCAACAACCTTGACCTGTATTGACCACTTAAATATGGGTCTGTTGCTCATCCCTAGATGTCAATCCCTGCATGGTGAGATTCACACAGGTTGTAATCAACATGGAACCCAAAATGTCAGCCACACCCCACAAAGATAACCACCTGGCATAAACTCTCCAAAGCTGACTTTGCAGCCACGAAAACAGGGGTGGATGTCTTCACTGAACCCATGGCAATGGGATGTAGCTGCATGACTGTGGAATCATGCACATGGGCACTGTACAAACAGGTACATGAATGCATGGTACTAGCCAGAGCCAACAGAACCCAGACACTGTCCTCCAAACACTGACAGACAATGGGATGGTCTACTGCTATTACTAAAGTGTACATCAGATGGATGATGCTGTTGCAGGGAAAAGTGGTGTCTCATGACTGTTGAGCTCCCTTATTAGCCTCAAACACAACTTTGGATCCCTCATAGAGTCCCTGACAGGCATCTATGGAAGCAGAGATGCAGCAGACACTGACAGTCACAACAGCCTTAATAGTTACATCAACAACCTCCACAGCATTAAACACAAGTGCTGTGAGGTACTGCACAAAGCTAGTACCTATCCTGAGTCAACAGATATTCACCACCATCTTGGCAACACATCCCCCCACAGGTGAAGTTTTGAGTTAATGTGTTCTCAGATGCTGTATCCCATTTCCGTTCTAGGCATTTGTCTGTCACTGGGAAGTGGCCCTGCAGGAAAGCCACAGGGCATGGCAGTGTGGTGACACATCCACCATGTCATAGCCAGGGTAGAGCATGTACACGGTAATTCCCAGTCTGTAACACAGTTATTGCATATGCCTCACAGATTATAGGGCTGAGGGTTGTACATAGGTACATGTTGATGTAGAACATCTGTTGTAGAATTGAGAATGGTACATGTTCTGGGTTGGACACACCTCTGATTGCTAATAACCGCAGCCACAGAGGACATTCATCAAACAAACACACTGGGATTACTATTCACACACACACACACACACACACACACACACACACACACACACACACACACACACACACACAATTGCCAGTACTAAGATCCATAGGTTCATTGCTTCATAGGTGTGTAGTAGGTGAATGGGCCTGAAGGCTCTACAAGGCTAGCTGAAGGTAATACCTTGGCAGCAGGCCACATGACAATAGTCCCCAGTGCGGCTCAGGTGTATAGTCACTGGAGTGGTCCCCAGGGATGTGTATTGTATTCCCCATCCACTTGTCCAGGTTTCTATTGTGTGTGGCCAGTGATGTGCAGTGCTTCCCATGTATGTGATCTATATTCCATACCATGGACAGTGTCTGGGTTGTGCAGATGTCCCACATGCATGTTCTTTGACGTGTAGAAGTGTGCTTGAGGTCTGTGGGGCATGTTGTGTGGACAGAGTGGTATCTTCTGATGTAGCATTCCTGACCTCATTTGGTGAGACCTGGCTATGTAACTGAGGTAGTGATTGCACCTGCATTGACAGTATGATATGCATATTCAGTGGAGTTATTGGCATCTGTCCATACTGGGCATGTGTATAAAGCATGGTATTCCCTTTGTGGGGTACATTTGCAGACTCTGCAGTTGTTGCAGATGTCCAGTGGGGAACATGGGAAAAGGGCCACTGTACACATTGATTGGGCTACTGAGGGGATGGAACAGGGTGCCATGTCCTTCTACTTTCTGTATAACACACACTCAGTCATGAGATATAACACATCAAAGTACTTTCTGATGTCAGTGGCACTGTTGTGGTCAACAGGCATGTAGTCCACTGCAACACACCGTGGGTACTATCTGTGAGGCAATATGCAGTGGAACTACCGATATAGTGGTTGTTGCTTAACCAAGTGTGTTTGTGTATGATACGTGGGAGGAGAGTGGTTCTGAGTAATAGAAGGGTTGCCTGCATTGTTCACTAATCCATACTGTCACATTTAGGGCGGTGGGTTGTCTACACCAACCTCTACGGTGTTTGAAAACTGTTTGGGTCTCAAATGTAAACAGTTCTGTGATTTCCTGTGTTGTTTTTTTTTAAGGCCCGCTGTAAGCTGCGCATACCCGTTTAGCTAATGTAAGTACTTTTAAGCAGAAATGGCCCTCCCTGGATGCGAACACACTCTGAATTTCATGGTATAGGACAATGCAGCCTCAGACACACACCCTTCCTTAGCTGTGCTTAGCTAAGGGCAAACACAGGCCACAGAGCTCCAATGAGCTTACAGCAAGCATGACACACACCCTTATGAAGTCATTCAGCTGTTATACTTGCACTGTTGTATTGCTGCACCTACATGGTTAGGTACAAACTGACACTTTGAGAAAATCTGTGATTCAGTATAACTACCCTCATTTGCATACCTCAGTGTGTAATTCCTTAGTTTCTACACTTATACGGAGCCTTTCCCCTTGACAACCAGTGCTCCCTGGTATTGTTTACATTATGCATGCAATTGACTATAATGGCAAAATGCAGAATTATCTTAAAATTGACTTTTCTCATTTTTTTTTTTTATTTTCAGCACAATCCCGTTTGGGTACTGCTGCCCTAAGCTTAAACGGCCGTCATCGGCCATAAAAAAAAAAAAAAGTTTAATTTAAAATAAAATATAAATTTATTAATGCCAATGACCTTATATTTGGCCATTGGCATGTGTGTTTGATTGTAATATATCCTTTCCATTTGCTCAGATGCAGAAATGCATTCAGTTTCTGCTCTGAAACTGTTCCTGCATGGAGTCCTGCCAGCTTTGTGGATTGCAAAATCACCTCATTTGCATGGCTTTTACCAACAAATGAGGTGATTGCATCCCGCATGGCTTTCCATGCAGGAACAGTGTAGGGCCACACAAACACGTAAAAATGGCATTTTCCTGGATCACTCAGTGGCCATTTTCCGTGCATGAGCTCCTACATTGTTCCTGCACAGAAACCAACCATTTGTGAATCCCGTTACTAGGGATTTGTAGACTTGAAACTTAGTGTTCATTGGTAGGGTTGATTGCAGAGAGATTTTCATTAGAAGAGGTTAAAGCAAAATAATCTGTGCTTTGATGCTTGCTGAGCAGGAAACCATGCATGCAGAGCTTAAAGGTGAAGCTTTTCTCAGAGCTTGAGACAGTATTTGTGATAGCCTGCCATCCTCTCATATTTCACTGAGTTTGGATTACAATAGAAATGCGAACAGAGTGAAGTAACTCTCTGATTGGTTGTCATACTTTAGAGAAGTGGGAAGTTAATGAGCTTAGCGAAACCAAACTTATTATATCTATATGTTGAATGGCTATTAAGCCTGCCATTCTTTTGAGTGTATAGAATTAAATCAGCCTAAGGCATTAGCATGAGGTATGATGCAATAGGACTTTTCATTCCCTTCTGCTATTCTTCTTTTCACATTATGCACATATAGTTTGGTATTTTGTTTCAAATCTGGGGGTCAGTAGGATGCTACAAGATACACAGATAACAGTTTAGCCTGTGTTTAGCTATGTTTAGTATCCCTCTCCTTTTCTGGCGGGAAGCACATCAGATGTGTTCTACATTTTTCCAAGTATATTAATGGATGTTTCACAAAACATCTCAGGATAAGATATTTGACATTTCAGCACAATCAAAATTATATTGCATTGGATATTTTTTGATTTTGGGCTTTAGGACTTACAAAACAGGAAAAATGGAAATGTTATGTTTATCTTTCATCCTTTTCTCTTTCTCCAATTGTGTGTAACCTTAGAATTAATATATTTTGAGACTGGAGTGTGGTGGCAGAGCTACACATGGGGGTACAAGGGCCTCACCATCAGTGAAAATTATTTACGAGTATTTGGTGATGCTGTTAGTGTCTCATTTAAATGAGATGTGATTATTTATAGCAAAGCCATGCAACAGTTTTATATATTTCTTACTCCACTCAGTAAGCTGTTACTAATTTGATCTTTTGGATCAGAGTTATGTTTGTATCTACTCTCATTGTCCTTACATGAAGCAAAAAGTGAAAGGTTCAGAATCTCCGATACAGCATAATATGTGCAGACTCATACACACCTGGGAGAGAATAAGTCACAAACAGGAGTATATAAAATGACTTTCAGACAACTTGTATCTTCCTCTAATGCATAAAATCAGGGATTCTGTTTTATAAGTTATAGTGCGTTTAAAGTTTGACAAATTATTTTTCTGTGCCACAGACATCAACTTATGTTTTAATATATGACACAATTAGCAAATAGAAGAGCCATTGATTTATCTTATAATTATGTGTCTGTGAAGTGGGCACAGTGTTGCTTAACTTTCAAATCCATGCAACAATGTAATAAACAGAGCCCTGGTTTTCAGTAAGATCACACTAACATCACAGACAAAGGAGATATCCATGTCTTGGAAGGCAAACTGGTGTGAATTAATGACCTGATGGTAGATAAGAGGTGTGTGTGTGTGTGTGTGTGTGTGTGTGTGTGTGTGTGTGTGTGTGTGTGTGTGTGTGTGTGTGTGTCTTTCTTGGGAGAAATTAGAATATCATGTATCCTTTTCACACTTTTTTCTCTTAAATTATCTTAATCTTTTTCATAAGGAAGCTCACAATAATTAACAAGTCACTGTCTCACCTAGAAGCACTATAAGTTATTAAGATATAGATTTAAAGGAGTATACAAGATATATAGCGCTTTTTTAAACAAACATTATCTCATGCTCCATATTTGCAAAAATTATTAAACAGTAGCAAGGAGCATATTTGTTAACTAGCTGTAATTGCAACTGATGTAATTCATATAAGACTATCTTTAATCATACAGATATATTTTAGCAAGCTACACACCAAACTCTCTCACAATGTTATACTCTTTATCAAACACTTGTGAGAGCTGACATTAATACCAAAGGCTTACATACAATACTACTTCTATTATTGTTACTTACTATATATGTTAGAATTGCATAAAATTGTTTGTTAACAATCAAATCAACAATTAATCAGTTAATTAAATTGAGTCCTTATAAATGTAGGAATACACTAATGTCATGTGTATATTATACTGAGTTGTCCTAGCAACTTTTGATAACATATTATTTTTTGGATACTGTTTACATATGTCTATTTATATATGCTCTCAGATCCTTTTACCCTTATTCTGGGAAATTGGATGTGGGATTATAATTAATATACAAAAGAAAAGTGAACATCAATACTGTATGGATATGTTAAATATGTTATAGTAACCTAGGAACGTCTTTAGAACCAATTTGCATTATTTGTTTCATTATTTTTATTTAATTATACACCTTTTAAACATCAGGATTACTTGGCATATAGTCTAAATGAATAATATGTATAAATGTCAAGTTAGTAGTTAAGCATATACTTGCTTACATCTTTTATACTGAAACAAAATTATAAAACTCTTGTTTGTTTCTTGTATATTGTGATTAGTCATCTTCACATTAGTAATGCAATGATGATAGCTGTTTGTTGATGATTTAATTATCAGCTTATAAGAGAAATTAAAGCCTGGATGGATGAACAGTAAACATTATAAGTTACTTAATTTATAAATCATTCTCCTTTAATATTTATTGTCTTATGGGTAATGAAAGAATAAAAAAGGTGGCTAGGATGGTGAGTCTAACCCCTGGATTCAGCAAGCTCTGCATGGAGTGCAGGAATATTGCAAGGGCTGCTGCACGCAATATGGCAAATGAGTGATCAGGAGCAAGCTCCAGGGACGTGTACGAGTGCTCCTACACTATTCCTGCACGAACACCACTGCTATATGCTAATTACCTCGTTTTCTGGTGAAAAACATGCAAATGAACTGAATTAGCACTCCAGGAAGCAGGCAGGCAGACATCTGTGCAGCAAGAGTGTGACCTGAAGAAATGTATTCGGTTACTAACCAAATAAATTTCTGCAAATTACAAAATGGAGGCATAACAGCTCAAAGGAAAGCATGCATTCAATGTAGTAGGCATGCCAATGGCCAAATATATGGCCACTGGCATGAAAAATAGTTGCAATTTTAAAAAAAACAAGTTTATTTTTTATTGGCCGATCTTGGCCATTTAAGCATAGTGCAGCAGTGTGCAAACAGGATCGCCATGAAAATAAGAAAAAAGGGGGAAATAAGCTTTTATACCCAAATCAGCATTTTGCCATAATAGTCAGTGGCATGCATAAGACAACAATACCAGAGAAGAGTGGTTGCTAAGGGGGAAGGCTCATTCTGGTTTATGTAAATGAGGGGACTGATACTTAATCACAGATTTCCTCTCAGTGTTAGCTTGTACCCAGTCATGTAGGTCCAGCAACACCATTGTACAATTCTAAATGGTGGATGACCTCATAAGGGGGAGTGTCATGCATGCTGCAAGCTTATTGGAGCTGTGTGGCCTGTGTTTGCCCTTAGCTAAGCAAAGCTAAGGAAAGGGGTGTGTCTGAAGCTGCCTAGCAGTGTTTACATTGTACAGCAACAGTGGTCCCACTCCACAAAGGTGGAGCCTCTACGGATCCTGGAAACTATCGCCCCATAAGCCTGACTAGCTTAGTCTGCAAGGCTATGGAGAGGATCATCATGGAGCTCATAAACAAAGACATTGGGGACCTACAGACACTAGATCCTACCCAGTTCGGCTTTGTCAAGGGCAGATCCTGCCTTTTGAACCTGGTTGACTTCTTTGAAACACTCACCAAAGCCATAGATGAAGGGAAGGTAGTCCACACAGCCTATCTGGACCTTGCAAAGGCATTTGACACAATACCCCACTCGGGCATCATAGATAAGCTATCCAGCTTAAATATAAACCCCTATGTCACAAGATGGGTCACAAACTGGCTCAAAGACAGAACCCACAGAGTGAGAGTTGCTGGAGCCATGTCAGACTCGAAACCGGTCACAAGTGGCGTCCCACAGGGTTCTGTCCTGGGACCACTCTTGTGCGGTATATACTTTTCCGAGGTACAGGCAAATGTGGGAGGACTATGGCTCACGAAGTTCGCAGATGACTGCAAACAGGGCGCCATAATCAACTCTCCAGCTGACACAAACATCCTTCAAAAAGGTCTCACAGAGACAGATAACTGGTGCCAGCGCCATGGTTTAAAGCTAAATGCCAAAAAATGTATAGTCATACCCTTTGGCAAATACAATGTGCCCACAAATTACCACATAGGTGGAAACCCATTAAGTACAGAGAAAGTTATTAGGGACCTGGGGACCCAAGTTGATAGCAATCTCTCCTTTGAAAACCACATTGCCAAAGTGGTTAGAAAGACCTTCTACATAGCCCACCTCATCACGAAGTGTTTCACATCTAGATCAAGAGAGGTAATCGTGCCCCTTTATTCATCCCTCATCAGGCCCATCATAGAATACAATGCCCCTTTTGGGAGGTACCTTACCCGACACCTGCAGCAATTAGAAAGACCCCAAAAGTATCTCACCAAGATGATCAAGGGTCTCAAACAGATGCCATATGCTGCTCGGTTAAAAAAACTCCAGCTCTACTCAGTTGCATACCGCCTGCTTCGAGGCGATCTATGCCTGACATACAAAGCTATGTTAAATCCAGAATTAATGGACATGCTCCACCTCAGTAAATCTAAATCCCTTAGAGCCACACGCTCGAGGGACTTGAGCCACAGCACAGAAATAAATAGAACTTGCTGGAGGGACAGGTTCATAAACCCAGAGGCTCCCTTCGCTCTGGAATAGACTTCCAGTTCATGTGAGGCAGAGCACCTCACTGAATCTCTTCAAGAGGAATCTCGATAAGTGGATGGGGGATCGTAGGTTTGTCCCAGGGATTACTCCCATGTCACTATTAGACAGAGGCACAGTAAACTAAACCTTAAAAAGGGCACAGTATACTCAAATCAAGGGGTGGCGTAAGCCATACAGAATCGGGCTAGGCTTATAATTGCCCCAGGGCAGATAGCCTAATATGAACCTATGAACCTATGAACCTATAAATGGGTGTGCCCGCTGCACACCAGGTTTTAAACAAAAAAAAAATCAGGAAATAGCAGCTCTGTCCCATATGAGCACTGGGTATGTGTGGCACGCCTCGAGGCTTAAATGGGAAAGCAATGGGAAGGAAAAACAGCAGTAGGAAGGCAATCAAGGAGAACTAGCATAGCTGGCAGGTGAAATGTATCAGAATCAGCCAATTACACAGGGAACAGCCCAGCACACTACAATAAACTATGCAAACACCTTTCAGTCTTGTTTTTCCCACAAACTCCACACCTGAAAAAACTAACAAAATGTTAGGGGCTGCTGTCACTCTCATACATCAATATGTTTAAGAGGCTGAGGGTGGTGAGGATGCAAATGCTGATGACCATCACACAGTGAGGAGGAGGAGAAGAGTGTACAGATCCAGCATAACCTACCAGGGGCTACATGAGCTGGAGATAGTGGAGAGCTATAGGGTGGACAGGGATATTCTACAGCAAATTGTTGAGTTGTGCTGGCCCTGCCTCACACACAGAACCAACAAAGGGGAACCCATCCCAGTGGATACCAAGGTATGTGTAGGGTTAAGAATAAAAGCCACAGGTACCTTCCAAAGGGAAACTGGGGATATCATGGGGATCTCACAGGCATCAGCATCCAGGGTACTCCACCAGTTCCTGGATGCCATGTCACCACATGCCAGTTAGCACATATATTTTCTCAACAGCCGTGAGACATTGACCACCAATATGTGTCTCTTCCACCAAACAGCAGAATACCCTGAGGTAGTGGGTGCTAAAGACTGCATGCACATACACATCAAAGCACCACCCGGCGAGCGGGGTTGCATCTACATAAACCGCAAGGGCTTCCCCTCCATCAACTGCCTGGTCATGTGCGATGCCCAGGACATTCTCTTGAATGTGTGTGCTGGCAACCCTGGAAGCTATCACGACTCCCACATCTGGCATATGACACAGCTGTACCAGAGATTTGCCAGTGGGGACATCCCATATGGCCACCAAGTGGGTGTTGCTGGCTACGCACTGGAGCCGTGGCTGATGACACCCCTCAGAAATGCACACACACCTGAACAAGAACTCCATAATGAGGCACACGGACAAACCAGAATCATAACAGACCATGTGTTTGGGATGCGCAAGTCATGGTTCAGCTGCCTGGACATATCCGGTGGAGCCTTGCAGTACTCTCCAGCTACATGTACACACATGTTCATAGTATGTGCCATGCTACACAGTATGATCCCGCAGAAACAGCTGCAGCAGGAGCAGCACAGGACAAGGCCACACAGCCCCCCCACCATTGCCAAGGCCATCACAGGCACAGAGTGACTCGGAGGAGGAACTACCTGGACCTGCCTCTGTAAGCAGAAGGAGGTGTGCCCAGTATGCCTAGGCCTTGGCAAAGAGGCAATGCATAGCACATACACTGACACTGTAGGAACAATGACACCTCTCTCTGACTCGCACATACAGTAAAAGGGATGCCAAACATGACACTACTTGTGCTTTACTATGTATAGGGAGTGTACTATGTGCATGTGACATAGTCAGCCCACCATACTGGCCCAGCCACAAGGTAAGTCATTTTTCCTCTCAATTACTGAATGGAGTAGTATGTTCTGATAGTTGTATTTATGATATGGACTCAAGCATGCAAGGGAATTGTGTGGCTGAATGGGATGGCAGCAGATAATAGACACCTATACGGGCAGCAGGAAATCCATAACAAATAATGGTGTCAACATACTAGGCAGTACTAGACAAAGTGACAAATCCCACTGCAGTACATGTGGTGGCCCAAATGTGTGTCCATAGGACACACACATGCATGTCAGTGAGGCTCACATACCCACTACCAGCCTTAGCCAGCAGGACAGGTGTAGATGACCATAAAGAAAGGCTGGGCTAAGGCCTCCACTTGATGGCAATGGTGAACAGCCCCTCTCTAGACCTATACAGACAGACTACAACAGGTCTGGAAGTTGTATGTTAGTTTTGAATGGTAAGAAGTCTGAAACCAAAATGTAGGTCAATAAACCTAAGATCTGTACTCTACTGATATGCCTCCAGTCTGCATGATAGGTCAGAATACAATATAAAATGGAAGCCAACAGAGTACCTGAAATACCAGTACAGTCATAGCAAATGTTTAAAGTCATCAGGTGTGCCCCCTCCCCACAATCCTATGTAGAAATGCAGTAACATGTAAGTGTGAGGAGTAATATCAGTGGAGCACAGATTACCCGAGCTGGCCCACTCTACAAGATAGATTGTTGCATGTGTACAATATGCAGGGATCTGTGTGTTAGGTTGTTGTGTGTTCAGTATTGTCTGGAAGTGGTCAGCATGTAAGCATGGAGGGTTGTGTGGCCTATGTGCAGTACTGTGGTTGATAGGGCCATGTTCTGACAACTGCAGTGCCAACCACAATGCATCTCAGCAATATCCATGTCAGCAGTCATCCATACTCACTGTCCAGATGTCAATATCTGTCACTGTCTGAAAGATGGACATGCCATGAATGTGGGTCCATACATACACACAGTACACAAGTGGAAGTACCATAGACAGAGTGCATAAAATGTAACTGTCAGCTGCACACACCTTTGGAATTGTACATACAGGTTAGCAGCACATTAGTTGTCCATGTAGTATGGAATACTGATGTAGTCTGGCCAATCACTGGCAGAGCACAAAAGGCACAGTTATGAAGTAATGATAGACTGCCTATGTCCCGCACAAGGCAGCATAAGGGAAATGTCCCAGGTATATCTGTGAGTCAGTTGCAAGTAGCTTCCATATCACACATGCACTCAGCTCACCCCACCATCAGCCACAGATTTATCACAGGTCATATCCTTGCTGCTGGAATGAGTATAGCATGACCCCATTTCTGTATGGGAATACCCACAGAATGCAGCATGCTGAAGAGGTGTCCTATGCAGGTGTGTCCCTAGCTGTAAGCAGCACCCTGCCTGCATCCAGACCAATGGAACAATATGGACAGGAACTATTGCCATTGACACCTTGCACACTTACCCTGTCACCCCAGGGGAATCCACTGGCTCACAGCCTGGGAATGTAGGAGTGACAGAATGCACTGGCCTGCTACAGGTGGCTTTCATCACTACCAAATGGCCTACAGTCCTCTGTCAAAGGCCTATGCCTCACCCATAATGCCAATGTATGGTATCTCATGGTGCCCCAACTTACAACCTATAACAATCAACAGAACACAAATGCAAGGCCATGTTTACAAATCCCAGTAGCATGCCCCCGATGTTCTACTGCATGAACTGTGGACCAATCCATAGATACCACTGGGATGAAGGGCCAACAATAGGGATACTTCTCAGATATTGCTTGCATAATGTTAGGAAGAGGATAGAATAACAGAGTGGGGGGTGTAGAAGCAAGGACATCATGGAGTGTGTGAAGTCTGAAACAGTGATGTGTCCCCACACTACCCCTGCCTGCAAACTCAGTAATGGGTGGCTACAAACCTGCTCATAAACCACAATGTGAAGGGGAACTGACCAGATGTATGAGCCCTGCCTCTGAGTAACCTGAGTGAATCTGTACAGCTGAGAGGTATGGTCACAGCAGGATATGGCCATTCTGTTAAGTCGATATTTGTACAAGAAAGGGATCCTCAGCCACCATAGTACTAAAATGCTGGACCATTTGCACAGACCCATCACAAGTGTCTGTAGCTACCCCTCAAGAATGGCAGGAGTATGCAAGAATGTGTAGGCTGTGGACCACAATACTGGACTCAGCTTCAGTCATCTTGCATTTCCCAGGAAATAACTGTGAGCAAATTATTATATCTGTCAGTAGTTGATGACATAATACATCACAGTGTAAAACAGTACATACGTCTGAATATCTCTGCTAACACCAACCATGTAACACAAGCAGCACAGACAGCAATAGTTACAGTATCCCCCAGTCACCCATTGTGACTCCATATTGTCAACCTATCTACAGATATCCTGCAGAAACAGGTTGATAGCTGTAGGTGTGGAACACCAAACCCTGGACTGAAGTACAACCCCACCTGGAATGGATTCACACATTCAATACAGAAGGTCATACTGGCAATGCTCCTATACTTAGAGAAATGAAACTCATGTTTGACAACTCAGTGGACTATACATATCTGTCATTCGCAGATGCCTGTGCACACAAACCAAATTGCACACCATTTATTCTTCACACACACATTGGATAGGAATACTCACAAATATCCAAGGCCAACACACTATAATATGTCAAGCATACACACACACAGATGTGGGGAAGAGATAGAAAGTGACAGAGCGAATTTCATTATGAATTCTGTCCCACCCACTACACATCCAATTGGCCTATATCACATGATGTGCTGATGTCAATTACTGTAGACATTCCTTTTGGTAGCCCTCAGCCTATAGTGTCTATGGTGCTTGTGATAACTGTGTAACACGATAGTACAAATCAGTATTCATGTAGCATTTGTATACTCAGTCCTGTCAAATGTAAAGTTGTGTGTGACTGAGTGTGTGAGTGTTTCCAGAGGAATGATTTATGGCCCATTCACACACACTGCACTTCCCATTGCCCATGTTTGCACTCCTACTGATGTCAGTCACCTTGAAATAAACCGTCTCCCAAATCCCAGCCCTATATGCTCCATGGCACTCACAATAACGGTGTAATACTGTAGTGTATCAAGCTAGTTCGGTAGAAGTTCTAATCCTGGTCCTGGCAACTGTGATGATGTATGTGTTTGTATGAGAGTGTGTTTATCTTTGTTGTCACCTGATTTTGTGGATTTCACACTTACTATGCTTCCCTTACCCCTCCGTTAGCACTGCTGCTGATGTTGTTCACCTTCAAAGATACCTTTCAACAGCTCTCCAACATATAAGCTTCATGGAATTTGCAATAACTGTGTAATACCATAGTGTAGCAAACTAGTTAGGTAGGATTTCTAATCCTGGCAACTGTGATAGTGTGTGTGTTTGTGTGAGAGAGTTTGAGTGTCTTTGTTGACACCTGATTTTGTGGACATTCACACTTATTAGTCTTCCCTTACCCCTCCTTCAGTACTGCTACTGATGTCACTCACCTTCAAAGATACCTTTGGACAGCTCTCTAACATATAAGCTCTGATGCACTTGTGATAACTGTGTAATACCATAGTATAGCAAATTAGTTAGGTAGGAGTTATACTTCTGGTCTCAGCAACTGTGATAATGTGTGTGTTTGTATGAGAGAGTGTGTGTGTATTTGTTGACACCTGATCTTGTGGACATTCATACTTATTACTCTTCCCTTACCCCTCCTTTAGCACTGCTGCTGATGTCACTCACCTTCAGATATACCTTTGGACAACTTTCCAACATGTAAGCTCTGTGGTGCTTGCAATAACTGCATAATACCATAGTATAGCAAACTAGTTAGGTAGGAGTCCTAATCCTGGTCCTGGCAACTGTGATAAGGTGTGTGTTTGTGTGAGAGATTGTGTGTGTCTTTGTTGACACCTGATTTTGTGGACATTCACACTTACTACTCTCCCCTACCCCTCCTTTAGCAGTGCTGCTGATGTCAGTCACCTTCAAAGATAATGTTGGACAGCTCTTCAACATATAAGCTCTGTGGCACTTGCAATAACTGCATAATACCATAGCGTAGCAAACTAGTTAGGTAGACATTTTAATCCTGGCCCTAGCAACTATGAAACTGTGTGTGTTTGTGTAAGAGGGTATGGGAGTCTTTGTTGACACCTGATTTTGTGGACATTCACACTTACTACTCTTCTCTTACCCCTCCTTTAGCACTGCTGCTGATGTCACTCATCTTCAAAGATACCTTTGCACCGTTCTTCAACATGTAAGCTCAGTGGCACTTATGATAACTGTATAATACCATTGTTTAGCAAACTAATTAAGCAGGAGTTTTAATCCTGATCTTGTAATCTGTGTGTGTCTTTGTTGATGCCTGATTTTGTGGACATTCACACTTACTACTCTTGCCTTACACTTCATTTAGCACTGCTGCTATCACTTACCTTCAAAAACTTCCTTTAGCACTGCTGCTGTCACTTACCTTCAAAGATACCTTTGGACAGCTCTCTAATATGTAAGCTCTGTGGCACTTGTGATAACGGTGTAATGCCATAGTGTAGCATACTATTTAGGTAGGAGTTCTAATCCCAGACATGGAAACTGTGAAACTGTGTATGTTTGTGTGAGAGAGTGTGTGTATCTTTGTTGACACCTGATTTTCTGGACATTCACACTTGCTTCTGTTCCCTTACACCTCCTTTACCACTTCTGGGTGATGAGAAATGGAACCCATGTTTGACAACACAGTGGACTATACATATCTGTCATTCGCAGATGTCTATGCACACAAACCAAATTGCACACCATTTGTTCTTCACACACACACATTGGATAGGAGTAGTCACACATATCCAAGGCCAACACACTATAATATGTCAAACATACACACACAGAGATGTGAGGAAGAGAGAGACAGACAGTGACAGAGTGAATTCCATTATGAATCCTGTCCCACACACTACATATCCAATTGGCCTGTATCACATGATGTGATGATGTAAATTACTGTAGACATTCCTTTTGGTAGCCCTCAGCCCTATAGTGCCTGTGGTGCTTGTGATAACTGTGTAACACAATAGTACAAATCAGTATTCATGTAGCATTTGTATACTCAGTCCTGTCAAATGTAAAGTTGTGTGTGACTGAGTATGTGTGTTTTTCCAGAGGAATGATTTATGGCCCATTCACACACACTGCACTTCCCATTGTCCATGTTTGCACTCCTGCTGATGTCAGTCACCTTGAAATAAACCATCTCCCAAATCTCAGCCCTATATGCTCCATGACGCTCGTGATAACTGCATAACACTGTAGTGTATCAAGCTAGTTAGGTAGGAGTTCTAATCCTGGTCCTGGCAACTGTGATGATGTATGTGTTTTTATGAGTGTGTGTGTGTCTTTGTTGACACCTGATTTTCTAGATTTCATACTTATTACGCATCCCTTACCCCTGCTTTAGCACTGCTGCTGATGTCTCTCACCTTCAAAGATAACTTTGGACAGCTCTCCAACATAAAAGCTTCATGGTGCTTGCAATAACTGTGTATTACCATAGTGTAGAAAACTAATTAGGTAGGAGTCCTAATCCTGGCAACTGTGATAGTGTGTGTGTTTGTGTGAGAGAGTTTGTGTGTCTTTGTTGACACCTGATTTTGTGGACATTCACACTTACTACTCTTCCCTTACCCCTCCTTTAGTACTGCTGCTGATGTCACTCACCTTCAAAGATACCTTTGGACAGCTCTTTAACATATAAGCTCTGTGGCACTTGTGATAACTGTGTAATACCATAGTATAGCAAATTAGTTAGGTAGGAGATATACTCCTGGTCTTGGCAACTGTGATAAGGTATGTGTTTGTATGAGAGAGTGTGCATGTATTTGTTGACACCTGATTTTGTGAACATTCATACGTATTACTCTTCACTTAGCCCTCCTTTAGCATTGCTGCTGATGTCACTCACCTTCAAATATACCTTTGGACAACTTTCCAACATGTAAGCTCTGTGGTGCTTGCAATAACTGCATAATACCATAGTATAGCAAACTAGTTAGGTAGGAGTCCTAATCCTGGTCCTGGCAACTGTGATAAGGTGTGTGTTTGTGAGAGACATTGTGTGTGTCTTTGTTGAGACCTGATTTTATGGACATTCACACTTGCTACTCTCCCCTTACCCCTCCTTTAGCAGTGCTGCTGATGTCACTCACCTTCAAAGACAATGTTGGACAGCTCTTCAACACATAAGCTCTGTGGCACTTGCAATAACTGCGTAATACCATAGCGTAGCAAACTAGTTAGGTAGGAGTTTTAATCCTGGTCCTAGCAACTGTGAAACTGTGTGTTTGTGTAAAGAATGTGTTTGTCTTTGTTGACACCTGATTTTGTGGACATTCACACTTACTACTCTTCTCTTACCCCTTCTTTAGCACTGCTGCTGATGTCACTCATCTTCAAAGATACCTTTGCACCGCTCTTCAACATGTAAGCTCAGTGGCACTTTCAATAACTGTATAATACCATAGTTTAGCAAACTAATTAAGTAGGAGTTCTAATCCTGATCTTGGAAACTGTGTGTGTCTTTGTTGATGCCTGATTTTCTGGACATACACACTTGTTACTCTTCCCTTATAGCTCCTTTAGCACTGCTGCTGTCACTTACCTTCAAAGATACCTTTGGACAGCTCTCTAACATGCAAACACTGTGGCACTTGTGATAACTGCGCAATGCCATAGTATAGCATACTAATTTGGTAGGAGTTCTAATCCCAGATGTGGAAACTGTGAAACTGTGTATGTTTGTGTGAGAGAGAGTGTGTATCTTTGTTGACACATGATTTTGTGGACATTCACACTTACTTCTCTTCCCTTACCCCTCCTTTAGCACTGTTGGTGATGTCATTCACCTTCAAAGATACCTTTGGACAGTTCTTGAACATATAAGCTCCGTGGCGCTTGCGATAAACGTGCAACATTGTAGTAGCAATATGTAGGGGTTTGAAACTCAGCACTGGCAAGTGGGTGTGTCTGTCATCAGTATCCTGTGGGGGTCTGATTGTGTAATGCACACGATCCATTGTGGTGTGGGTTTTGCTACATTATTATATTGAGGACCTATATGTCCCAATGTCCACATTACAAAGCCAAAAGTTGTCAAACACTGTAGAGGTTGGTGCAGACAATTTACAGCCATAAATGTCTACTGCCACATGCAATGAGTATGTGACAGCATGGATTAGTGAACAATATAGGCAACCATTATAATACTCAGAGACCACTCTCCACTCACAGATTATACACAAACACGCTTGGCTCTTTCTCTCTTTCTGTCTTTCTTCCTTTATTTCTTTCTCTCTGTCTCTCTCTGTCTGTCCCTCTCTGGTAGATGTGGAAAAATATATCTGTTCTGCATAGGCAGCAGCTTGACTTTTGTAGGTAATGTTCATGATCAGCTGATTGCCTGTGCACAAATTGCAGCCCCCACCCCTACTTGCTAATTGCATGTGTAACAGCTGTGGTATCATTTCTATAGCCAATTGCATGGAAACACACTCCTATAACTAAGCACTTCATGTGGGTGTTGGCTTTTTTCCTTCACTGTGAGCAGGACTTCATGTGGGTGTCTGACAAACAGCATCACAGAGGGTAGTTGGAAATACCTCTTACAACAAACACTGTGGTTACAGGCCAACAAACTGGAGGGGTATGTTCCCGACATGGGGACAGAATGTAAGCATTACTGTTCTACATATGAAGTAATGTTGGTTTAACAGGGTTTGTGTGGATATGGCTGTCCTGCATGATGTAAAGTCTGGCATGACAGTGTTATGTGATTGAGAAAGCTTTCACCTGTAGGGCAATCTGCAGACTGGCCAGAGTTTGGAGTCTTAGATTTGATGTGTTAGTCACACATTGTCTGTCTTTATAAATGTAGTAGCATACTCTAGACAGAGGGACAGAGCTGGGAAAGGTGTGCAGCAGGTAAGGGTGATAAAGGATAGTGAGGGAGACGTACTCATAAGTGAGGAGAGTGTGTTGAGTAGATGGAAAGAGTACTTAGAAGGACTGATGAATGAAGAGAATGAGAGAGAAAGAAGGTTGGATGATGTAGGGATAGTGAATCAGGAAGTGAAACAGATTAGCAAGGAGGAAGTAAGGACAGCTATGAAGAGGATGAAGAATAGAAAGGCTGTTGGCCCAGATGACATACCTGTGGAAGCATGGAGGTGCTTATGTGAAATGGCAGTGGAATTTTTAATCAGATAGTTTAATGACATTTTTATAAGTCAGAGGATGCCTGAGGAGTGGAGAAAAAGTGTTTTGTTACTTATCTTTAAGAATAAGGGTGATGTGCAGAGCTGCAGTAACTACAGAGGGATAAAATTGATCAGTCACAGC
>NC_056734.1:891353380-891388380 GCF_019279795.1 Protopterus annectens
ACGACTCACAGTGATATATCCCTAACATACATCTCCACTGGCACACTGCCCACAGATTGGCCACATGACTGCCTGTCATGTTTTGTGTGTTCACCAGACAGTTGGTGTCCTTGGCAAATCAGTTGTGGACTCTGGGGAATGCGGTCAGTAAATATTCACATCTATTGGTATTACCATCATATTCCTCATAAAGGATGTTACAAAAAATCCAGTGACATCTGCAACTGTCTCAGTGTATGACAGCAGTATGTCCAATCTACCCCTGTGTTTGTGCCTCTGTTCCCACCTAGCGATATAAAGTCTATATATTTTTATAGTTGATGCCGAGCTTAGTGAGTGAGGAATGTTATCAAAGGCTTTGGCAAGATCAATGTAGGCCATAGGTGTCACCTTGCCTTCATCCACAGCTCAGGTGACTGACAGCAAGAGGTTGACCAGGTTGAATGAGCAGGTATGACCTACCCTTCACAAAGGTAAACTGTGTGGGATCCTGTGTCTGCAGATTCCCATATCCCTGTTTATTAGGTGCATGATGATGCATTTCATAGCTTCACATAACAGACTTGTCAGGTAGTTGGGGCGGTATTTCCCAGGGTTTGTAGTTATACCTTGTTTGTGGGGAGGGATGGCTGTAGGAGTGCACAATTCAGTAGAATCAAAGCCTGAGGTGAGGCTGTGCTTGAACAGGGCACACAGGTAAGGTGCCAGGTCACTCTGTAATTCATGTAGAACACAGCCAGGGATATTCTCAGGTCCCACAGAGGCTGTATTCTTGGCCTTGGACAGTGATGTTATAACCTGTGCTGCAGTAAAACTGGGTGTCTGGTGGTGTACTGGTATTGTGATTGGTCCTCTGCGGGGGTGAGGGGTATTGTTTGCACTCAAGATGCCAGCCAGTATATTGGCATTATTTGTTGGCTCAGTCTGGGAGGTACCATTGTCTAGTTACTCAGAACAATTCTTGGTATTGCCATGGAGATTCTTTACATAACTGTATGAGGCCTTGTGGTTGTCTTTACTACGTGCTCCAAGTCTGTTCTCACAGCTAACTTTGTAGTATTTGATGAGGGATCTCAACTATTCAATGAGGCTGATAAGGGTTTATTTCCTGTCTTCGGACATCAACTTACACATCAGTTTCCTCCTTCTATTGTACAGTTTCTTTATGGCAGGGGACCACCAGATCAGCTTCCTTTTTTTGGAGGTGAGGATCCTGGTTGTATTGGGTAAGGTGGTATCCATGCATTTGTGTACGTGTTCATAGTGCATTGTTGTTTGATTCAGCTGTCATGCACCTAGTCTCCATTTGCATGGCTGACGTGAGGTTAGCCACCTCTGCTTTTATGAGGCCATAGTTAGCTTTGGAAAGGCTTTTCATAGTGGTTACCTGTGCAGTGGAGGTAGGATGGCTGTGGATTTCCAAAGGTTATTACTTTGTGTTCAGATATAACAATCACCCATGTTAGGAAGGACTAGGTCGATGGGATGGGCATGTGCATCGGTACATGAATAGCTTTCCCACTTAATGGTGGGGTAGTTGACGTCAACCAATATGAGTGTTAGGTTGGACACTAATATTCTCCAGGGTGTTTATGGACATGGAGTGTGAGTCTGGGGAAATGTATGGGGGACTTATCACAGGCTACAACCTGAACCACTGTCTTAACCAATGTCAGCTATGCCAGCAGGATCTGTAATGCATAATGTTGGACTACCACTCTGGAGGTGTGTGCATCCTTTATGAATATGAATATACCACCACCTTTGGAGCTTCAGTCCACGTTCTGTAGCTGAAAATTGAGGAATTATGTATCTCCATACATATATACATGTATATATACACTACGTGACTGATTCTACAGACTCCTTTCCCTGCTGTTTGATGACTGTACTAACTGATATGTTTGGGATGTCATCACTATTCTGTAGGGCTCAGATGGTGTAATGGTACATTGCTTTGATCATAGTTTACAAGGCCCTGGGTCCAGGACTTGGCAAGAATTATTATTTTGTTGCAAGGCAGAACAGTTCAGCTGTGGAGGATGAGATAAGGGTAGTAATTACAAGAGGTCCCTAGTTTGGGCCCCTTCACCCCTATTTACACAGCCTTTGGTCAGATCTTTTGCAGTGAGAGGTTCAGAGAGTGGATCTGATGTCTGAATGTACTACATACACACACACACACACACACACATGCACACACACACACACATATATATATATATATATATATATATATATATATATATGTGTGTGTGTGTGTGTATATATATATATATATATATATATATATATATATATATATATATACACACACATACTATATATATATATATATATATATATATATATATATATATATATATTCATCGGTGAAGTGTGTTTTTGTGGATCTGACATGGATCCATATATATCTATATATATATATATATATATATATATATATATATATTTTTTTTTTTTTATATAAATGTATATGTACATATACATATACATATATAAATACATTTTCCCTACTGTTGAATGACTGTGCACCATGATATGTTGGTAAAATTATCAGACATCTACAGCTCAGTAGGCTTAGTGGTAAATTGGTGTGGCTATGCTGTGCAGGGTCCTGGGTTAGACTTGCAACAGCTGAATATTTTGTTGCTGGGCAGAACAAGGACTGCTGGATACAGAGTGATTAAGGCAGTTTTAAGCAGTTGTAAGTGGGTTTGCATGGGTTTGCAGGGGGGTAAGCAATGCTAACGTCCGTTTAAATATGCTCAGAGACAGTTAGACTTGAAAGTGCTTAATCTGTGTAGGCATTGCTTAGCGCCATGCAAAGAGGCTTAATCCTGCTTACGAACGCTTAAAAGAGCCTACACCCAATTACCCCTGTGCTAATTTCTTTAAAAGAAAAGAAAAAAGGTGTGATAGGAAGTGGTGAAAAAGGGGGCACTCAGAGGGAAAGACAATAGGGAAGTAGCTAGGGATGAGCAGAATGGGTGAAGGGAAGGCCCATAGCTGTCCATTTCTTCTACAGCAACAGCTGTGCATACATACTGAACTTGGAGGTATATTTGGACACTCAAACCATGGAGAGAGGGGTGAGGACAACAATAATGTGTTATGAAGCCGATTAGACCAGATTACGTGTGTCCAGTGGACATGTGTGAAATGGACAGCTATGTATGGGGCGAGATTTTTTTTGGAACAGATTGCCCTTTTTGTTTTTAAGGTGAGAGTGGGATGTTGGAGAAGGAAAAGTGTGTACACAAACAACTTTTATACTATCTTATCCAGAACAATCTACTAACCAGTTCACAACATGGTTTCAGACCCAACCACAGTACAACTACTGCCCTCCTCTCTTTTACTGACACAATAAACCATAACCGGAATAACAAAAAAATATCCTCAGCTCTCTTTCTGGACCTATCAAAGGCCTTTGATATGGTTAACCACCGACTACTTCATCACACTCTGAAAACTCTCTACCTAGACAACCAAACACTGGACTGGTTTCATGCCTATCTCTCTGATAGGCAACAAGCTGTACTCTGGCAAAATAAGCTCTCCAGCCTCTTACCAAATACCATAGGGTTCCTCAAGGTTCCATTTGGGACCTCTTCTTTTCAGTCTTTATTAATGACCTCTACACAGCCATCCCTGAGGCCACCTGTATTCAATATGCAGATGACTCGACATTAGTTTGTTCCAATACATCTCCAGTTAACCTTATATCCACTACCCAATGCATTTTTACTGCAGTAGAGAACTGGCTATTAGGACGTCAACTGATCCTGAATCCAAACAAAACCAAACTATTACTCTTCCATCCAACCCAAAAACCCACTCCCATATCCTTTACTATACAATCCAACAATGGGACTATTATCTCCCCAGACTCCTATACTAAACTATTAGGAGTTACCATTGACAATAAACTTAGATTCGACATGCACATTAACCAAACTATTAAAACCGCTAACAAGAAACTTGGGTCACTATATAGAATAAAATCCTTCCTAACTCCAATTGCAAAAGTGGCCATTGCCCGCTCACATCTTCTCTCTACCCTTCTATATGCCTCCCCCATGCTTACTAACCTTAACAAATCTGACCTAAATAAACTCTCATGTTGTTATAATCATATTGCCAGATTTGCAACTGGCATGCCCTATAGAACACATCACTGTACTAACCTACGAAACCTCGGTTGGATAGAATTACCAAACCTTCTCCAGCAGAACCAACTCATAGAAGCATTTAAAATTCTCAAGCAACCTGACAACACCCCTGCACTGAAAAATTTAATAATACCTTATACAAATCTCAACAGTCTTCGCTCATCAAACAGGCTACTTGTTCAAACAGTCAAATCCTGTAACTCAGGGGGTGATAAACTGTTTGCCAACGCCATTGGAAAAATATGGAACTCCCTCCCTTTTAACCTCACTCTTACTACCTCCCTAACCCAATTCAAAAAGAGTCTAAAATACCATTTTAAGTCACATTGGCTTTGCCAATGCTCAAACCCAGATTAATCTCCTCTTCAGTAAGGCAAGTTCATTTTTTTTTCTACAGGACTATCCAAATATAAAAACTTTAGACCTTTTTCTCAATTGACCTGACCCCATATTTCCTTGTGAATTTTTCTGTTCATATATGGAAGCCCTTAAATCTTTGCTAAATGGACAACCCAGGATAGAAAATGTTATGTTGTAGTCTGTGTTTGTTATTCCTAAGATATTTTTTTATAATACATATATTTCATGTCTTCTCCACTTTTGTATTAATTACTAAATGAAACAATATGTATCTATGTAACATGTATGTAACTTACTGTCAATGTGGAGCTTTTCTCCCCGGGCCTCCGCTGAAAATGGACATGTATCCAGTCGGACCATCCCGGTCAACAAATGTAAAATAAAAAATAAATAGGTATGTTTGGGGAGGTAGGTTGAGTAGAAAGACAGACAAGACAGCATACAGGGGTGGTATATGACACATGTGGGGTGTAAACACCTTGGATGGGGAGGGTTGTTTGGAAATCGGAACCCCATGAGGCCCCAAATGGAAACAGTGGGACTGAGGTCACCACCCATGGACAGTCACCACTGCACCTTCATGACCCCTGAAGATGGCTGTACTGGGGGCTGAGCAGGAGGGGCAGCTGGCCCTCTAATTGTGCCATGCGGCCCTCAAGCTGGCATAGCAGATCTCCAAACTCCTTTCAGTGCTCGCTATGCACCAATCCCCGGACCTGGCTTCGGGTGATGGTATCCTGTCCATGCCCTCTCCCAGGGGGGAGGAGCTGCATCCCCTGAGGTGGTTCCACCCAAAAGTGGTGCAGAACCAGTGGACGAGGAGGTCCCGGGGTGGGTCCTAGACATGCTGAGGCCCAGTGCCATAGCCAGATGAGGTGGGAGAGGTCAGTCAGCTGGGACCGGCCTTCCCAAACATGCTATGGTGTTGCAGTTTTAGAATATATGTGTGTTAGTAATAGTCAATACAATCCAGGATTAGTTATAACAGCATGCATAGGTATTCCCATTAACCAAAAACAACAGATTTGGGACAGTTGCATAGCAAACAGAACACATGCATATATGGAACCACAATGGCCATTATAACAGCATGCAGATTACATTGATAGCAACAGGCCACCAATGATAGTATTTCAACATGGAACATTTATAGAAACACATTTCAATATTTGTTGAACAATAGAACATGTGTCCCAGCAGTAGGTTTGGTGTAAAACATACCCATTGATTTGTGTGTTTAGATTATTGTTGCAGAAATGGTAGGGGGAGGAGAGATGTCAATTAACAACTTGTATATCCTTGCAGTACTCATAACTTTAATGGTCATTGCTCTAATCATTACTGTACAGATATTATTACAATACCCTATGGCCTTGGTTTGGGCAGCGGTATGTTTGCACACAGTGTATACTTCAACCGTCTTATAGCTACATTCTACTTCTCTTACCTGGTAGACCTGTGGGGGGAATGTTTGTTAGCAGAATCTGACCGTTTCTACACATATTCCCAGATTCCTAGTTAAAATGATTATGCATACAGCTTACTACCACTCCCGGGATTAGAACCATGGCTGTGTCTGCTAAAAATACAACAATTTGTGTTTCATCAGAGTAAGCTACTGAGAAATTGCTGCCTTTACCTTCAGTGTTTTCTATCTAAGTCTCTCTTGGTTGTACAATCTGACGTTGTAATTACAACATTCTTATACAGATGTTCTAGACATATTTTTATGTAGCACAGTGTGGAAAACAGTGGTTAACACAACATTACTATTCAGATATCCGATCTTGGTGAATGCAACATATCAGGCCATACAATACCAGAGTAAACACAACCAGTCCAGGATTTGGAACTTTATTACCAGGCAGTTACACTTTTATTTAAATATGACCTATATGGGACTATTACTGTCATATTGTCTAGTTTATTCAGTACAAACCATACACATTTTTATACTGCCAGGTGACATTTTTCTCCTTTATATTCATTCAATATGACGACTACAAGCAGGATTGTTACTCACCAGCCTCGAGACGCAGCCTGTGCAACCTGCTGGCATGGGCTTCCTAGTTCATAGCCCAATCAGCTGTAGCTGTAATGAAAATAGAGAAACATTTATGCATACCTATCCATCACATACACAGAATGGACTTTGGTAAACTGTTATTGGTATGAATACTTACACACTGCAGGGACATCTCCCCTCTGTCTTGCTTCTTGGACCCATTGTTCCAAGAGTTCCCTCTTCCTCCGTTTCAAGTCAGCATAGTGGTGGTGGACCTGCTCACCAGTCTGAGGGATACCAGTGCCACTGGTGAGATCAAGGGCAAGGCTTTCCCAGGCTTCTACATTATATTGGGAGCCCTGGTACTGGTCCTGCAGCAGTCTCATTTCATGTTTTTTTACCAGGAGTCCTACCATGACCTTGGACTCCTGTATGCCTCAGCGCTACGCCTGAAAGTGCATGCCCTCTCCAACACCTGCCACACTGCTTACAGTGGAGCGCTACAACCAGATATGAGCTGTAGTCCGACCTGCGGGGTTTAAATACAGCTGATTTCCTGCCCTTTGCCATGATTGGATGTTTTTGAAAAATACTGAGCTAAGCTAAGCTATGGGCAAACCTGCTTAGCTAAGGTTGGCAGTGCTTAAAGGGGCAGGTTAAGCATTGCTTACCAATGGCAAATCCACTTAGATGGGCTATTCATTGCTTAGTATTCATATGTACACAATGCTTACACCTGGTCAGCATAGCTTTGCAATGCTTAGCATTGTTTATGTTTTATTATATTGGTCTAACACCTGCATGGGATTGAGTCATCATTCCTTACATAATATAGATTTAGAAAAACACAGACGGATGCAAGGCTCCTTACGGACGCTTTTAATACTTTAAGTGCGGTGATTACAGTACACTTTTCGTTGGTGCCAAACCAACTTCTTCAGAAGATTTAAAAATCAAGCATCTGTACACAGTTACTTGAGCAATTTATACATACTTGTATTAAGAACCTGGACACACCTACTTGATCCCATTGGGTAATTGGTGTGTTCAACTACAATTTACTATAAACAATTGTCTGAAACATTAAAATCAATCTACCTAAACAAATTACACTCCTCGTGCCTAAAATTACAAATGTATATCTTATTATAAGTACCCTACCTTAATACTTTTAAATGTCTTATAATGAATGTAAAAGTAGAGTACAAACCTGAAAAATAAAAAATAATAAAGAATAAAGAATTAAAAATAATATAGATTTATTTACCTTCCCTGACATCCCCCAATTTCCTGCCATTAATTTATTCTTGTGTGACTATACTGTATGGGGCACTTGTGTTTATATGGGGGTTTCACTACTTTATCACACTGAAACCTCACATCTGGGCCTAATACACTACTCTGGTTTAGAAAAATAAGTTTCTTCCTACATAAATATACAAATAAATTACAATTGTAATGTTTACACATACAAAATGGAAACAGCTTTCCTGAGACTCAAACTGTTAATGACTACATGCAAAGCATATGCTCTAACTGCTACACT
The DNA here is from genome assembly GCF_019279795.1 of Protopterus annectens. NCBI lineage: Eukaryota > Metazoa > Chordata > Ceratodontiformes > Protopteridae > Protopterus > Protopterus annectens. The sequence continues at coordinate 891,361,467 of NC_056734.1, forward strand.
ACTGCACTTATGTTCATGCTTGATGTCTATTGCTTTTTAACTTATCCTGCTGTTTCAGCTGGGCTATGCATAGCTAAGCAACGGGTAGACCCACGCAACTATGCTTAAACTTTATTGCATATCTCAAAAAAAATTTTATTTGTTGTGTTTTTTAATCTATACCCTTCAGAATATCCATGCTAATGCAGAACCTGTTATTCTAGCAAATTTCTGGCTTTATAGGGATGATTATTCCTTATGGCTTTGTCCAGATTCCTTACTCTGACGGATTGGGAGGTGTGCGCTATGTACTTATGCTAAACCTGTTATTCTATCAACTTTCTGGCTTTGTAGGGATGATTGTCCCTTATAGCTTTGTCCAGATTTCTTACCCTGATCCATTTTACAGCACGTCAGTTCTTCATCATACATATGCATGGCACGCTGCGATGCTGAAAGCTACGGTCGCTTCCGTGCAGGAGTAAGTTATTCCTACACGGACGTTTGCTGAATCCAGGCGTAACATATTTATATTTGTCTGTTAGATCAGGAATGTATTTCATTCCATGTTTAGAGTGCATTAAAATTTATAAAAGTGCAAAATTTGTTAATATAGTTTTATTCAATTCTTTTTCTAGTTTTAAAATGCATGACCTAAAATTTTTATTATCAATCTTCATGAAAAAAAATGGTGATTAAGATAATTAGTAATTTTATAATTAATATAGAGTTAACTCTGCAGAAAGAGTTTTATGTGCTTAGAATAAGACAAACCCCGGGATTCAGGAAGCTGAAATTTCCATGCAGGAACAGTGTAGGAGCTCCTGCATGGAAAATGGTCGCTGAGCTATTCAGGATAGTGCCGTTTTCACGTGCATGAGTGGTCCTACACTGTTCTAGCATGGAAAACTGGGAAATATGCAAATCACCTCATTTGCTGGTGAAAACCATGTAATTGAGGTGATTTTGTGATCCACCAAGCTGCCAGGTCTCCATGCTAGAACATTGTCAGTGCAGAAATATATTCAGAAAATAACTGAGTACATTTCTGCAACTGACAAAATGGTGGCATGACAGCTCGTTGAAAAGCATGTATTATGTACATTAGAAATGCCAGTGGCCAAATATAAGGCCATTGGCATTGAAAAGTGATTATTCTGAAAATTTAACTTTTTTTTTTTTTGGCTGATCTCAGCTGTTTAAGCATAGGGCAGCGGTGCGCAAACAGGATCGTGCCAAAAATAAAAAAAAATGAGAAAAGTCAATTTTAAGTTAAGTCTGCATTTTGCCATTATAGTCAATGGCATGCAGAATGTAAACAATACCAAGGAGCACTGGTTGTCAAGGGGAAAGGATCTGTGTTAGTGCAGTAACTAATGACCTACACACTAGGGTATGCAAATGAGGTGAATTATACTGAATCAACTTGTACCTAACTATGTAGGTGCAAGAATACAACAGTGCAAGTGTAAGACCTGAATGGGTTCATAAGGGGTGTGTCATGCTTGCTGTAAGCTCATTAGAGCTCTGGGGCCCGTGTTTGCCCTTAGCTAAGCACAGATAAGGAAGGGTGTGTGTCAGATGTGCCTGGGCAGTATGTACATAGCCTAAATAGGTGTGCGCACTGCGCACGGGGATTTAAAAAAAAAAAAAAAATGAAGCAGTGGCAGCACTGTTTACATTTCAGCACTGGGTATGCATGGCGTGCCTCAAGGCTTAAATAGAGAGGAACTGGGAAAGGGAAACAGCAGTAGGAAGGCAATCAAGGAGAACTAACATAGCTGGCAGGTGGAATATATTAGAATCAGCCAATTACACATGCAGCAGCCCAACACACTACCATAAACTTAGGTTACACAAGATGAATTACAACAGTTTCTTGTAAAGACCAATGACCAGTTGGTAACATTTGAACAAGAACTTATTGAGCATAAAAAGAACAAATTGTATAGAGATCTACGAGATTATGAAAATAAGAGGGTGTTCCTGTTAAATACGAATCCGAAGGCGAGACGTCAGCGAGTGCAGTTTGAACGGAATGGGAGCAATGGTGAAAGAGAAGGACATGGCTACACTTCGGCAGAAAACGGGTTATCTCACACAGAAGGAGAAATGGATAATGAAGAATATCCTGTGCTTCCTAAACCAGGGAACAGTAAAGGTTTGAATACTTTTCGTGAAGTTAATTCGACGCGTAAACGGAGTTGGAATGGACAGGGACAATATAGAGACGATTACGCTAACCAACGGACATATAAAAGGGGTAAATGGGACTAGGTCTATTCAGAATGGGTGTCAAACAGATTGTAAGTATGTAATTAATCTTTCTGGTTATAAATTGTCTGATTGCGAACTGGATATATTGAACAGAGGGCTTAAATTTATACCTACAGTTTTGCCTAGATCACATGTTATAAAAACTGACATTTTTTGTTTTTCTCGTAAATTACATTTATTGGATTTTTTTCATTGTAATGTGATGGATGAAAACATTGTAAATGTAAATAAAGATGTGGTTAGTTCGGATGATGATATGAATGATAGTTTTTATTCATGCTGCTCAGAAGAATGTGTTAATGCATATTGTAAGTTAGATACGAGTGCAGTGAAAGTTAAAAGTGATTTTATGCCACCACAACGCAATGAAAGTATTAAATATTTTTATAAGTTACTTATTCATAGTATGGATATGGAATTTAGTAAGTTTATTTTTAGTAAAAAGGATATGCAGTATAATCTTATTAAAAATTAGTGGCAATGTTTAATGAATTTATCTCAGAAGTCTGATTTGGTATTCAAACAGTCAGATAAAGGTGGAAAATTGGTTGTACTGAATTATTTACAATATTTAAAAATGTGTTATATACATCTCAATGATGAACAAGTATATGAACAAATAGATATTAATCAATACGAGATGGCACAAAGAGAGTATACGGATACTATAGACAAAGGTTATAGATTGTGTTATTTTACATATAACGATGTAAAAGAGAAATTTAATATTCAAAATCCCAGAATGCCTTGTTTTTATTGTATACCTAAGATACATAAAAATATGGAGGACCCTCCTGGCCATCCTATAGTGTCAGCTACAGGTGGTTATTTACAAAATATTTCTACCTTTCTGCATCAATATTTGTTACCTACAGTATGTAAATTGTCATCTTACATAAAGGATGTTTTTGATTTTTTGTGTAAGATCAAGGACATAGAATGGGAGGATAATATGTATTTTATTGTTATTGCAGTTAGTTTAAACACTAACATTAAGCATTCAGATGGTATATATGCTATCAAACATTTTTTGGGACAAAGTCCAGTTGTGGAATACATAGTAGAGTTGATTAATATGTGTTTAAAAAAAACAACATGTTTGAATTTAATGGTGTTATGCATAGACAAAAACAGGGCACAGCTATGGGGGCAGCTTTTGCCCCCAGTTATGCTAACGTCTTTATGGGATATTTTGAAAATAAATATATATATGTTAATATTTTTTTTTAAAAATATGTATGTAAATATTTTCACTTTATAGATGACCTTATTTTTATTTTTATTTGTAAGGGTGGACAAGAACAAGTTCCCTTGTTTTTAGATCAAATACAAAATAATAATATGGATATCAAATTTGATGGTTTACAAATAGGTTGTGAAGTGAAATATTTAGATGTGGTGTTGAGAGGTTATGTGGGGGGAAAACCTAAATTATTGCATACATAGAAAATTTCAAGGGATGGGATCTACTTTACATGGTGAAAGTTTTCACCCACCACATACAATAAAGGCTATACCTTATACAGAATTTAATAGGATAAGGAGGTTATGTAGTGATCCGGTGAAAATGGAAAAGGAATTTGTTAATAGTTTAAATAAATTTACATTAAGGGGCTATAATGAAAAGCAGGTAAAAGAGAGTCTAAGAAAGGTAAGGAAAAATAAGACACAAGTTTTTTTTTGTAAGAAATGGTATGAATAATAGGTCAAGTAGTGATTGTATATATTTTGTATCAACGTTCTCGGTACTGTCTGATAAGATAATGGAACAAGTAAAAATTAGTTGGAATTTGCTTAAAAGTGAAGTTGATTTTTTAAGTGGTAAAAAAATAGGTTTTTCATATAGAAGAGGGAGAAGTATTAAATATTTTATTGTCCACAGTCGATTTGGTATGCCAGATATAAAAAAGGGAAAGCAAATAGTACCATTAGGTACTACAGTTTGTGGCAAATGTAGTATTTGCCAGTATGTAGTTAAGGAATTTGACATTATTAATGGGGTTGCTTTTGAGACAAATGGAATATTTAGCTGTTATACAGAGAGAGTTATATATGGTATGAAATGCCCGTGTAATAAATTTTATGTGGGAGAAACTAAGAGGTCTCTAGCATGTAGAATTAAAGAACATGTTAGAGACATAAAAAATAATAAACAAACTAGTCCTGTAGCAGTGCATTTTAATAAGTTTCATAATGGTAGTCCAGAAGGTTTAGTTGTTATGGTTTTAGATAGTGTAAAGGATAAAATGTTTTTGAATGAGCAACAAGTTAAACATATATTAAGAAAGAAAGAGTTATGTTTAATTTTAAAATTTAATACATTAATTCCTAATGGGTGAAATTATGATTGTTCTTGGAAAAGTATGTTATAGATGTATATATTAGTAGTAAATATGGTTGTATTAGATGACTGTTTCTTTATTTTGTTAATTGATGTATTATAAGGGTGTGTCTGTTGTAAGTATACAAGAGATGTAAAAATGGAAGTAAAGCTTTTACTTTGTTAAAGGCAAGTTTGCCGAGGCGCTAGGGAATTTACCAGTTGTGTATTTCAAGTGTTTCTATATCTTACTTGGATTTTTTAAATAAATTCCTTACTGAATTGGATTCTATTGTGTGGTGAACCATCGTTTGTTCGTGCTCTTTGTGGTAGAATACACTACCATAAACTGTTGCAAACACCCTACCGACTGTTTTTTCCCACAAACTCTGCACCACCAGTGTACACAGATGGGGGATTTTTAACTGGCAAAACTAACTAAAAATTTTAGAGACTACTGCTGCTTTAATCCATCAATATGTGCTAGAGACAGAGGGTGGTGGGGAGGAGAATGCTGACAACCAACCCACAGTGAAGAGGAGGAGGAGAAGAGTGTACAGACCCAGGTTAACCTACCAGGGCCTACATATGCTGGAGATAGTAGAGTGCTATAGGGTGGACAGGGACATTCTACAGTAAATTGTTGAGCTGTGCTGGCCAAGCCTCACACACAGAACTAATAAAGGGGAACCCATCCCAGTGGATACCAAGCTTATGTGTAGGCTTAAGAATACTAGCCACAGTTACCTTCCAAAGACCAACTGGAGATATCATGTGGGTCTCACAAGCATCAGCATCCAGGGTACTCCACCAGTTCCTGGATGCCATGACAGCACATGCCAATGAGCACATATATTTCCCCACTGCCTGTGAGGCATTGACCAGATGTATGCGTCTCTTCCACTGTATAGCAAAATATCCTGAGGTAGTTGGTGTTATAGACTGCACGCACATCCACATCAAAACACAACCCACCAAGTGAAGTAGGGTCTACATAAACCGCAAGGGCTTCCCTTCCATCAACTGCCAGGTCATGTGCGGTGCCCAGGGCATTATCATGAATGTGTGTGCTGGCAGCCCTGGAAGCTATCACAACTCCCACATCTGGCATGGCTCACAGTTGTATCAGGCGTTTGCCTGGAATTACATCCTATATGGCCATCTAGTGGGGGATGCTGGCTATGCACTGGAGCCGTGGCTGATGACACCCATCAGAAATGCACACAGTCCCAAACAAGAACACCATAATGAGGCACACACACAAACCAGGATCATTGTAGAGCATGTGTTTGGGATGCTCAAGTCACAGTTCCGCTGCCTTGACAAATCCAGTGGTGCCTTGTAGTACTCTCCAGCTACATGTACATAAATGTTCATAGTATATGCCATGCTGCACAATATGATCCTGCAGAAACAGCTGCAGCATGGGTGAGGCATGTGCCTTTGCCAGAGGACCACACAGCCCCCCCACCATTGCCAAGGCCAGCACAGGCACAGAGGGACTCAGAGGAGGAACATCCTGAGCCTGCCCCTGTAGGCAAAATGAGGCATGCCCAGTATGCCCATGCTTTTGCAAAGAAGCAACACATAGTACACACACTGACACTGTATGGACCTAGGGACGGATACCACTCTCCAACTCACACATACAGTAAAAGAGATTCCAAACTTGACACTACCTGAGCTTTACCATGTATAGGTAGTGTACTATATGCATCCAACATAGTCAGCCCTCCAGCACTGTCCTCAATACTGGCTCAGCAACAAGGTAGGTCACCCTTCCTATCAATTATTGAATGAAGTAGTATGTTCTCATACTTGTATGTATGATATGGATGCAAACATGCAAGGGAATTGGGTGGTTGAATGGGATAGCAGCAGACAGCTATATGGGACAGCAGGAAATTCATAACAAATACTGGTGTCAACATACTAGGCAGCACTACACAAAGTGACACCCCCTCCACAGTACATGTGATGGCCCAAATAACTGTGGGTGTCAATAGGTCTCACACATAGATGTCTGAGGGTCACATACCTACCACCAACCTCACCCAGCAGGACAGATGTAGATGACCATAAAGAAAGGCCGGGCTAAGGCCCCCAAATGATGGCAATGGTGAACAGCCCCCCACCAGACCTACACAGACATACTACAACAGGTCTGGCAGTTGCATTTTAGTTCTGATGGGTAAGGAGTCTGAAGTTTATGGCATTAAGATTTAACATGTGTACTCTACTGATATGCCTCCTTTCTGCATGATAGGTCACAATACAATATGAAATGGAAGCCAACAGAGTAACTGAAATACCAGTACAGTCATTGCAAATGTTTAAAGTCTGCAGGTGTGTACCCCCCTCCCCCACAATCCCATGTAGAAATGCAGTAACGTCTAAGTTTGAGGAATAATATTACTGGAGCACAGATTGCCAGAGCTGTCCCAATCTACATTGTTGCATGTGTACAATATGCAGGGGTCAGTGTGGTAAGTTTGTTGTTTACTATTGCCTGGAAGTGGTCAGCATGTGGGCCTGGATAGTTGTGTCTCAGTGATCTAGGTACAGTACAGTGGATAACAGAGCCATGTTCCAACAACTGCAGTGCCAACCACACTGCTTCTCAGCTACACCCATGTCAGCAGTTGTACATGCTCACTGTCCAGATGTCAATATCTGTCACCATTCGAAAGCTGGACACACCATGAATGGGAGCCCATACATAGAAACAGTACACAGGTGGAAGTAACCTACACAGAGTGCATATAAAATAACTGTCAACTGCACATAAGTTTGGAATTATACATAGAGGTTAGCATCATATTAGTTGTCCCTTTAGTATGGAATAATGGTACTCTGGCCAATCACTGGCAGACCACAAAAGGCACAGTTATAAAGTGATGACAGTCTGCCCATGTCCACACACAAGCCAGCATAAGGGGAATGTCCCAGGTATATTTGTGAGTCATGTGCAAGGAGCTGCCATATCACACATGCACCCAGCTCACCCCACCATCAGCCACAGGTTTACCACAGGTCATATCTTTGCTGTAGGGAATGAGTACAGCATGAACCCATCTCTGTATGGGAATACATACATGATGCTGCATGCTGAATATGTGTCCAATGCAGGTCTGTCGCTAACTGTAAGCAGCAACCTGACCACATCCATACCCATGGATCAGTATGAACAGGAAGGATTGACAGGAACACCTCAACCACTCACCACTGTCACCCCAGGTTAATCCACTGGCTTGCAGCCTGGGAATGTATGACTGACAGAATGCACTGGCCTGCTACAGATGGCCTGCAGCACTCTCAAATGACCTACAGTCCTCTGGCAAAGGCACATGCCTCACCCATAGTGCCAATATATGGAATGTCAGTTAGTCCTAACTAACAACCTAACACAGTAAACAGAATGTAAATGCAAGCCCATGTTGAAAAAATGTCAGTAGCATGCGTCCCCATGTCCGACTGCAAGGACTGAGGACCGGGCCATAAATACTACTGGGATAAAGGCCCATCTATTGGGATACCTCTGAGATATTGCTTACATAATGTTAGAAAGAGGAGAGAATAACAGAGTGGTGGTGTAGAAGCATGGATGTCACGGAGTGTGTGAAGTCTGAAACTCTAATGTCCACCAATACTACCGCCTGACTGCAAACCCATGAATGAGTAGCCACAAAACTGCTTGTAAACCAAAATGTGAAGGTAAACTGACCAGATATATGAGTCTTGCCTCTGGATAACCTTGGTGTATCTGTACAGCTGAGAGGTATGGCCCCAGCAGGATATGGCCATTCCATGAAGTTGAGAAAAGCACAAGGAGAGGATCCCCAGCCAGCATACTAACAAGGTGCTGGACCATTTACACAGAACCAGGAGTCTATTGTCTGTAACTACCCCTCCATAATGGCAGGAGTGTGGCAGAAAGTGTAGTCTATATGCCTCAGAATATTGGTCTCAGCTTCATTCATCTTGTATTTCCCTTGGTAAATAACTGGGAGCAAAGAATGATAACTGTCAGTAGTTGATGACATGATACATCACAGTGTAAAACAGTACATATGTCAAACAAATCTATGCTACAACCAACCATGTTACACAAGCAGGACAGACAGTAATAGTTACAGTATCCCCCATATGTTACGCCCATTGTGTCTCCATATTGGCAACCTATCTGCAGATATCCTGCAGAAACAATTTGCTAGGTGTAGCTGTAGCACACAAAACCCTGAACTGGAGTCCAACCCTCCTCAGAATGGATGCACACACTCAGTATAGAAGCTCATACTGGACATTCTCCTACACTTAGAGACACGAAGCCCATGTCTGAAAACACAACTGCACACACACCAAATTGTACACCATTGATACTTCACACACACACTGGATAGGAATGCTCACACATATCTAAGGCCAACATAATATAATATGTCAAACATACACACACAGAGATGTGGGGAAGAGAAAGACAGACAACGACAAAGAGAATACCATTATGAGGCCTTTCCCACCCAGTGCACATCCCATTGGCCTATATCACATGATGTGCTGATGTCATTCACTGTAGAAATTCCTTTGGTTAGCCATCAGCCCTATAGTCTCAGTGGTGCTTGTGATAACTGTATAACACTACAGTACAAATAACTATCCATGTAGCAGTTGTAATCTCAGTCCTGTCAAATGTAAAGTTGTGTGTGTGTATGTGTGTGTGTGTGTGTGTGTGTGTGTGTGTGTGTGTGTGTGTGTGTGTGTGTGTGTGTGTGTGTTTGTGTGTGTGTGTGTTTCTAGATGAATGTGGTTGAGGCCATTCACACTCACTAAACTTCCTTTATCCCCCTTTTAGCACTGCTGCTGATGCCACTCACCTTCAAAGATACCTTTGGACAATTCTCCCACATGTAAGCTCCATGGCACTTGCAATAACAGCGTAATGCTATAGTGTAGCAAACTAGTTGCATAGGCGTTCTAATCCTGGGCCTGCCAACTATGAAAATCTGTATGTTTGTGTAAGGGAGTGTGTGTGTCTAAAGACCTGATATTGTGGCCATTCACACGTACTACACTTTACTTATTTTTCCTTTAGCACTGCTGCTGATCTCACTCACCTTCAAAGATACCTTTGGACAGTTCTCCAGCATATAAGCTCCGTGGCACTTGCGATAACTGCATAATACTATAGTGTAGCAAGCTAGTTAGGTAGGATTTCTAATCCCAGTCCTGGTAACTGTGGAAATGTGTGTGTTTGTAGAGACCTGATTTTGTGGCCATTCATACATACTACACTTCCCTTACCCCTCCTTTAGCACTGCTGCTGATGTCACTTACCTTCAAAGATACCTTTGGGCAACTCTCCAACATGTCAGCTCCCTGCTGCTTGCGATAACTGTATAATAGTATAGTGGAGCAAACTAGTTAGGTAGGAGTTTTAATCCTGGGCCTGACAACTGTGAAAATGTTTGTGTGAGAGAGTGTGTGCATCTTTGTAGAGAACTAATTTTGTGGCCATTCACACGTACTACACTTCTCTTACCCTTCCTTTAGAACTGCTTCTGATGTCACTCACCTTAAAATATACCTTTGGAAAGCTCTGTAACATATAAGCTCCATGGTATTTGCAATAACTGTGTAATACTATAGAGTAGCAAACTAGTTAGGTAGGAATTCTAATCCCTGTCCTGTAAAACTGTGAAAATGTGTGTGTCTTTGTAAAGACCTGATTTTGTAGCCATTCACATGTACTACACTTCCCTTACCCCTCCTTTAGCACTGCTGCTGATTTCTCTCACCTTCAAAGATACCCCTGGATAGCTTTCTAACAGATAACACTGTGACGCTTGCGATAACTGCATAATACTATAGTGCAACAAACTAGTTAGGTAGAAATTCTACTCCCTGTTCTGGCAACTGTAAAAATTAGTGTGTTTGTGTAAAAGAGTGTGTGTGTCATTGTAGAGACCTGATATTGTGGCCATTCACACATACTACACTTCTCTTACCCCTCCTTTAGCACTACTGCTGTCACTCACCTTCAAAGATACCTTTGGACAACTCTCCAACATGTAAGCTCCCTGGTGCTTGCAATAACTGTATAATACTATAGTGTAACAAACTAATTAGGTAGGAGTTCTAATCCTGGGCCTGACAACTGTGAAAATGTTTGTGTGAGAGAGTGTGTGCGTCTTTGTATAGAATTGATTTTGTGGCCATTCACATGTACTACACTTCCCTTACCCCTCATTTAGCACTGCTGCTGATGTCACTCACCTTAGAGGTATGTTTGGACAATGCTTTACTTGTAAGGTCTGTGGTACATGATAAATGTGGAACAATGTAGTAAAAATAACTACATAGGAAAGGGTTTGAATCTCATTCCTGGCAAGTGTTTGTGTGTGTACACATATATCTACATATATATATGTCTCTGCCTTAAAGATTTTGGCCCAATTTACACCCAGTACACTTCTCAGTGCCTGACTTTAGCAGTCCTGCAGATATCCTTCACCTTAGTAGTACCTGTTGGCACCCCTAAACCATGTAAGATCAGTGGTGTGTGTGCGGTAAATGCGTAATATAATGGTGTGAAAACATAGTTAGGTAGAGGTTTTTGAACCTCACTCCTGGCAAATGTAAATGTGTGTGTAGGGTAAAACATTTTGTGAAATCTCTCACCCACTACACCACCCAATGCCAGTATTTACAAAGGCTGGTGATGCTCCTCACCTTAAAAGCACCTTGGGACATCCATCCTATAAGCTCCAGGGCATGTGCGATAAATGCATAACACTGTAGTAACAATACATAGATGGTAAGGGTTTGAAACTCATTACTGGCAAGTATGTGTGCATGTGTAATAGCAGGATCCATTGGGGAGCAGTGTGTGTGTGTGTGCGTGTGTGTGTGTGTGTGTGTGTGTGTGTGTGTGTGTGTGTGTGTGTGTGTGTGTGTGTAGTAATCTCAGTGTGTTTGGTTGATGAATATCCCCTGTGGCTGTGGTTATTAGCAATCGGAGGTGTGTCCAAGCCACAACGCGTACCATTCTCCATTCTAAAACATATGTTGTAACTCAGCATATACCTATGTACAACCCTCAGCCCTATAATCTGTGAGGCATATGCAATCACTGTGTTACAGACCGGGGATTTCCATGCACATTCTGTACCCTGTCTGTGGCATGGTGGATGTGTTACCACACTGCCATACCCCAAGGTCTTGCTGCAGGGCCACATCCTGGTGACACACAGATGCCTAGAATGGAAATGGGATACAGCATTCACTTGTGGCAGGTGAGAGGGGTAAAGCTGGCACTGAATGTGTTGCCAAGACTGTGGCCAGTATCTGTTGTCTCGGAATAGGTATTAGCATTGTGCAGTAACTCACATCCCTTGTGTTTAATGCTGTGGAGGTTGTTGATGTAACTATCAAAGGCTGTTTTGACTGTCGTCAGTGTCTGCTGCATGTCTGCCATCATAGATGCCTGTAGAGGAATTCCGTAAGAGATCCAAAGTTGTGTATGAGGCCAATGAGGGAGTTCAACAGTCATGGGGCACCACCTTTCTCTGCAACAGTGTCCACCTTCTGATGTACACTTTAGTAATGACAAGGGACAATCACATTGTCTCCCAGTGTTTGGAGAATAGTGTCTGGGTTCTGTTGGCTCTGGCTAGTACCATGCATTCATGTACCTGTTTGTACATTGCATATGTGTATGATTCCACAGTCATGCAATTTCCCATTGCCATGGGTGCAGTGAAGACATCAACTCTATTTTCACGGCTGTAATATCAGCTTTGGGGAGGTTTTGCAAGGTGGTTATCTTTGTGGGGGGTGTGGCTGACATGTTGAGTTCCATGTTGATTACAGCCTGTGTGGATCTCACCATGCAGGGAGTAACATCTGTGGATAAGCAATAGACCTATATTTAAGTAGTTAACACAGGTCAAGGTTGTTGCATCCTCTACCAGGGGTCATTATGAGCAGGTCCAGGGCATTGGAAATGATGAATCCCAGAAGTGTTGGGTCACTGTACTGGTGCTTGGCTACTTTCCCCAGGTGATGGAGTGGTAGTTGAAGACTCATACTATGTCAGTGTTGCGTTGGACCAACATAGATGGCAGGATGTTGAGAAATGTGCATTGAAAGTCTAACAACATAGATGTGGACCCATATAAGGCTATGGTCTGGATTGCACTATTATCCCAAGGCAGTTGTACCAGAAGCATCTCCAATGCATTATCTGGAGGTGTTCCTAGCCATAATGAATATGGAGACAACACCACCTGTGGAGGTGTGGTGTGGTCCATGTTTGGGGGCTGACAGCTGTGGAATGCATCATAATCTGATACTGCAACTCTGCTGTCTGCTACTGTGAACCACCTCTCCATTATAGCAGACATGTGTCCTCCACTCCGAGTGCTTTGAATGACTGCATCCTGACAGTTAGATGTCTACTGTTGAGCAGCATGACCCTCAGATTGCATACATGTCTAGCTGTTATGGTGGTAATAACATTAGGAACATTGCCTAATAAGGCATCATGGGGTGGCAAGACACTTAGCCAGTAACTGGAAACCCAATGGTGACAGATGCAGGACATCTGTGGCAAGTCATTGGGTTCTGTCAATCATGTCATCCCAAGCAGAGAGGTACTGGATCCCCTGAGCTTGACACATAACATGTAAGTCAATGTTGCAGTCAATCAACTGTTGATAGTACTGCAGCATCATTCTAGGTGATGGTACACTGCTCAGGGCTACTGTCACACCTGCCTGGACAACATAATCAGAGAGTTTAACCACGTCTCTTGTCATGTCTCTTGTCATGTAGTCCAGGGAGGTGTGTCCCAACTCATTCACACCCACATGGATACAGAGTGATACTTGTAGTTGTTGTGGAGTGCCATGACTGGCTGGGTCATGTATTGCATGCTGGCATGTGATAGATATTTGGCTTCCTGCTCCATATTCAATTTAGTGAGTAGGATATGTGTGCCTCAGTATTGAGTTACCCATGATTACCGTATTGTGCAAGATGGTGAGCCTTAGGAGCTTAGGTTGAGGGACACACTGTGTAGGTTAAATATGTGTCCCTTGCCATGTCCCATGTCGCGGTGTCTGAGTGGGTGTCTGTCTTGCTGGTCTGTGCTGTTTGGATAAATATTCATTGAGTGCCTCTGGGAAGGTGGGTGTGTGGCTTTTCACTTTATGTCATTGCTATCAAAGTGGTTGTCATGGTGAGCTACGTGTTCCACATGGTGTGGTGCAGGTGTTCATCTTATCTTCTTGACCTGCTTGTCCAATCTTTGCTCGAGAGTGCATATGTCCACATTGGGTGATATATGGGTAACCCTCACAGGTCTGAGTGTTTAGAGTTTAGAGAGGAGGGTTGTCTGTGTACATGAGGCAGTTGCAACCGTGTCTCAGAATGGACAAGTGCACCAGGTTAACCGGTGAATGCACAGATAATTGCCCTTCAAACATGTCAGAGGAGGTGGACATAACTAATAAGTACTGGGGCTACATCTGTGATGAATGAGTACTGCTGATGGATCCCAGGTGTGCCACAATTCTTGATACAATAACCTGGTGAAATACCAAGCCATAATGCTAGTTGATGTGCAAGACAGAAAGCACTAGCATGATGTACGGGTGGAACAGAAGGCAGACTGTCTGGCACCTGTAATACTTTACCACAGCTGTGCAGTTATCAGAAGCTTTGGCTATGTGAAAGTTCAGTACGCTCTGTAGTATGTGCGGTAGCTGCATAACACTACAACAGACATACCTAGATAGGGAGGAGGTCTAATCCCAGTACTGGCAAGTGTTTGTATGTATGTGAGAATCATGTACTGTCTGGCTTATACCATTTTTGACTTGTGTACTACCCTTTACACTTCCCTTCACTCCAGTCTAGTAGTCCTGTTGATGTCAGCCACCTTAGAAGTACCATTGGAATAGGTGGAAATGTATAAGCTCTGTGGTGCATCTGATAACTGCGTAGCACTACAGTAAGGATACCTAGATAGGCAGGAGTTCTAATTCTAATACTGGCAAATGTGTGTGTGTGTGAGGATCATATCTTGTGTGGCTTATACCATTTTGATGATACCATACATGGCTGCTGACCACCTCCCGCTGCCATTACTTTATATAGTGTGTTAACAGCATCTGCCTCACATGCAGCAGGTTAAACCATTGTACAGTCCTCTGTACAGATGTGTCTGGAATATCCATATGTTTTCAACCTATACATGGTCGGAAGTGGTCTGTGTGCCTTAATGCCCATGTATGTGATATTATAGCCAATTAGGCCACAGTGAGTGTACTGACACATATAGTATCATGAGGTATCATACCTGACTAAAATATCATGCTGATATGATGTCTGCTGCCCTCACAGGTGGCCAGCCTTGTAGGTGCAATACATGCATCCAGATGTTTGGTTTTACAAGTGAACTGTTCCTGTTATGGGTCACATTAAAGGCTGGAAGAGGTGTGGACTGACATATTGTGGTCCTAATTAGTATGTAACAGGAACACCTTGCATATTACGAGGGGAGTGTACACAATTTATATCCACTGTATACCACTAATGTGTCACACATGTCCCTACTTTGGGCCATTTGTCCAGACCATTTTGCTGGCCTCTGTCCAGATGTCTTGGCACTGACAATTTGTGAGGTATTCTATAGGAATGTTGAATTCACATCAGATAGGCCCCAGTGGAGACCACTGTGATGCAATACAGTTAACCCTAGCACAGGTGAACATGCACAAAAAGCAATATAGCTATTACATAAAGCAATATACCTATTACTGATGGTTGTGTTCAAGGTAAATTGCATGTGCTTCACATGCCATGGGTATTGTCAGGTAACAACAGAACAGTGTCATACTCACCAGCTTCAGACTGCTGTCCCATATGCAGACCAGGGGGTCCTAGGTAGTTGTGAGAGGGAGTTATTGTCAGCAGACTCACATGTGACCTTGGTACTGGATGGATGCAGCATGTCTGTACATCTACAGTACTAACCGCAATAATACACAATGTCCTGTCCTCACCATATATGTGCACCTCTGTGCATTAGAAACCCCCCATCCACAACTGCAATCAGACCTGACACATGGATGTAGATACAATACAAATACATGTATGTCTAATACATTAGTGTGCTAATCCCCACTGGGCCCTTACCTGCATGCTCCTCGTCCAGTGTATGTGTGTGTGTGTGTGTGTGTGTGTGTGTGTGTGTGTGTGTGTGTGTGTGTGTGTGTGTGTGTGTGTGTGTGTGTGCAACCCACCTCCACAATGCTTCCCTCAGCTTAATGGCTTGTGCGTTGAGCATCTACCCCAAGTTTGGAGAGGAGCTCCATGGTGGGTGTCAGTGGAGCTGGATGACTGGGCTCCCACCTGTGGCTAACCAGTCGCTCACTATAGCAGTAGCCCATTGACAGGCATGGCGGATGAGGTCAGTGGCCTGAGGCTGCACATGCTCATAAGTTCTACTGTGCAGACCGGCATCATTTACCCTGTGGACCACACTGTTCCACAGGGCAGTCCTCTCCCACACATCTGCTGCTGTTCATCCAAATAACAGGACATAATGTCCAATCACATATTGGGTGATGATGTCAGTTTCCCCAACAGAGAATACTGGTAGGCAAGCACTCTGCATGTCACCTGGAAGACATAAACAGGAAAAAGGTCACAGGACCTCATATGGTTGTCAAAATGCACATCAACAGTAGATATTACTTACAAATAATCCACCCTACACCATAATCCTCCAAGCTATCAAGCCTATAGAAGCTTGCGTTACACTCCTGTCCCTGAGCTATCTTATTCTCCCCAGTGTTGGACACTTGATTGCATAATCCTCTATTCTCCATTCATTTCTGTGTAGAGGGTTGACAGTGGGCATTTTCCATGTGGATGGTGTGTGGATGGTAACAGGTCTGTGTTTGACTGTGGTGTGTGATGGAGCTGTGAACACATGTCTGAGTTCATGTAGGAGGCAGACAGTAATGTTATTATGCCCCATGGAGATATGCTGTTGTTGCCATCAGTAGGCAATATGTACATGCTCACCATTGCTGAGGGGATGAGTGTGGTTGATGTGCATATCCCTCCTGTACAACTGGGGTGGACAAGGTGGCGATGTTCCCATTTAACTTCTGTGATGCAGGTTGCCTATATCCATAGCATGTGTGTATGAGGTATTCTTTACCCCCAGTACAGGGTGAATTGTATTGTTTCCTCTGAGACTTACAAGATATATGTGGAGACACAGTTGAAGTTGTCCTTGGTGGTGTGGATATGTCTGATTTATAGTCATAGTCAGCCTTACAGGACGTCACCTGTGAACTTACAGGCTTGCTCAGATATAGGTGGACTTGCTTCCAAGTTGTCACCTGCACCTATGTGTCCCTGTACAGCCAATATAGCAACCTATATGTGGTTTGTGTATTGCTGCTGTCCACCAAAGGGGATTACTCTACCTTGGTGGAGGCTGGATATACAGGTCAGGTACTGCTGTGTCCATATAGCTACAGTGGATATAAAGGGTGCACACCCCTGATACACTGCCTGGTATTTGTGCAATTTCAATTTGATATTGCAATAACTCATTTCAAAACAATTCCGACCTGTAATGTTACTTATAGCCTTTACAATTCAATTGAAAACATAACAATCTAGTCTGTGAAAACATATGGAAATAATACTCAGTACAATAAGTCAGTTGAATGAGTGTGAACATCCTTAAACTGATATGTTGTGTATGCACCTCTTGAGATGGTTACAGCATTCATCCATCATGATCTGGACTTTGACATCATGGCACATCTTCACTTGGCAATAGTTGTTCACCTTTAATTGTATTTTAATGGAATTGTACAGGTTAGGGGTCACATTCAAGATGAGAAATATTATGAAATGATCTTCTGTGGTCTGATTGTCATACAGCACAGACACCTGGCATTCCAACATGGGTGTATACACTTGTGATATCCACTGTATATAGCTGTTGATATAGCTGGTAGTGGTAGGCATGGACAGAGGGTCATAAAACAGGTGGACACATTTCTGATTAATACCTGATAATCATGCCTATTCTAGTACCCATATCAGTGTCAGGGCAATGCAACAACCAGTAACTGTACATATTTGTGTGTGTTGTATGCACTGACACTGATATTACACACGTGCAACATGCACAACCTATGTACCTGACTGCTTGAAACCCATGTGATTAGTTTTGTGCCTTCCAGCTGAACATATGCATACATACATGTGCTCAGGGGATACCTGGTATACATTTCTATTCTGTGTTAGTATGGCACACTAGTTAGAGTCTTGCTGCTCAATCATACTTCTCAACCTGTTATAGCAGTACGTTTGGACAGTGGCACACATAAATTTGTGACAAAAGGGACATCACTATTGATACTACATTAATATAGCTGCACCATATATTAGTACATTGATTGCACAGTAGGGTTTGACATCACTATGATAACCTAGAAGATCTTCAACGACTTTATGACTATAAGTAGGCTATGTTAGAATGTCATTGCTCACAGACCTGCCAATGGTTTGGCTGACATAATACAGGTATATGTGTATGTGACTACAGATATCACTCACAAATGTGCTTATTGTCCAGCAGAACACTGTACAGGTGAATGTTATTAATTCAATATATCACATGGAGTTCAACACACATGTCTGCAACAGTACTTTTCTATGCACATGCCCTCTATAGGCCTCTTAGCTTTACAAGACAAACATGTGTCATACTCATAATCACAGGTAACATGGATATAGAAAACATCCCATTAACTGGCCTAGCAGTGGTACAGTCACAACTGTTTGACAGACACCCCTGCGGTTGTCATATATGAGCTGTCCTTTCCCAGGTGAGTCAGGCTTCTGAGCTGTGATCCTACCTCGCAACCTCACAGAGCATCACATCTGGACAAAGCCTAAAATGATGGGGGGGGGGGGTAAATAGGGGCAGACATTAAATTTTCCTGTTACAAACTTAGGAAGTTTGTAGAATTATACATTTTGCATTACAGTGAATATTCTTAAGGATGTGGAGTCTTAAACTCAAGTGTGTGTCACTACCTGATGACTTCAGTCCTCTGCTACTTGCCAGAAAAGTACATATTTCAGGAGGAACAGACAAAAAATATGATGGTAAAATGTGGACATTCTGTGAAGATCTGTACAGCAGAGACATATGTATGTGATCTCTCCCACTGCAGAGAGGGCCAGATGCTATGGCCATAGCAGCTGTTTAGCAGGGCATTAGTACAGCAAGTCTTGTTGGGACATGTATTCCTCCAAATCGTATTTCCGATAATTACAGACCAAGTACTACATTTAATTACATGTTTACGTGTTCCACTTACCTTTTTTCTTTCTTCTCTTTTCTAGTTTATGTTGTATTTCTCTCTCTCTCTTTACAGGAATAGAGCTGGTTTGAAAAGGTGGTGGCACGGTGTTTGTAGGTGATGCTCATGACCAGGTGATGGCCTGTGCGCCTATTGGGGTTCCCCACTTGCTAACTGCATGCAGAGCAGCTGTGCAGTTCTTCCAATAGCCAATGTCATGGCAATGCACTCCTATAAATGAGTACTCCATGTGAGTGTTAGCCCTTTCCATTACTTTTGAGGAAGACATCCTGGTGTTGTTTGAGCTACTACCTATTACAACAAAACTTGTGGAGACAAGCCAACTAAATGGTGGAGAAGGTTCAAGACTTAGGGACAGAATGTGAATATTGCTGTTATATGTTTGGAATACTGCTAGATTAACAGGGTTTGTCTGCACATGCTACTTCTGAATGGGTTTCAGTCTGACAAAGTTCTGTCTCTGCATAGCTTTCAACTGTAGGGCCATCCACATAATGGCAGCAGGTTAGCCTGTTATGTGTAGACTGTTCCCCAGACAGGTGTTGCCCTTGGCAAATCAGTAGCATACTCTGGTGATTGCATAATGTAAATGGTAACATCCATTTGTTTTTCTGACTTTATATCCCTCAGAAAAGATATTTAACAACAAACCCTGTAACACCAGCAACTTTCTCAGTGTATAACAGCAGTATTTCAAGTATGGCCAGGTATTTGGGCCTCTGTCCACCAATTATGTCAGGCTTTGTCCAGATGTCATACAGTAGAAGGTTGATAGGTAAACTGGTCTATCAGTATTTAGTGCTGTAATTCCTGCTGAGGAGAAAGGCTGGGAAACATGTTGAAGTCTGTACATTCAAGAGGTTGGTGTATAGAGAACGCTCTTAGATGCCCTTGTAACATATTTTATGTGGGGAACAGTAACACATGTTTTAAAACTAGGCCGTTAGAACATGTGAGACATATTACTGATAGGAAATATCACAGTACTATAGCCATTCATTTGAATAAATCTCACCATGGAGACAGTAGTGGGTTCCAAGGTACTGTTCTTGAAAAAGTCTGTTCCTCAGTGTGATGAAACATTCATAAAAGGCAATTGTTATATACAGACTAAATGTGTTAAGGGTGTATATTACGTTATCAAATACTTACAACATTGAACGTTATATGGTCGATACCATATGTTCAAAGTTGTTAATATTCGAAAATTAAACAAAAAACATTAAAAAAAGGAAAAACTTACCTGAACATTTTAAGCAGAGGGGGCAAGCCCCACTGCATTCCCCCACACCCTCGCTCTTTATATATACCAACTCTGAGATCGCACTACAGTGCATTCAATGGAAATCTTCTCTATGGAGATTTCTGCTTTAATTTTCAAATATTTACAACTTCAAACATATGGTGTCGACCATATAATGTTCAGTGTTGTAAGTATTCGATAACGTAATATAGACCCATGTATTAATATTAACTGTGATACTTTATCCTGTAGGGGGTTAAATGAGGAGTGTAGTTGGAGGCTATGTATTTAATTATGTAATTAGGTGCTAATTGCTTCTTGTGATTAAGGCATGTATTTCTGGTAATGTTTTACTCCTTGAAAGCTTTGGCCAAGACATCAGAGTATAATAAACATGTGTGAATTTATTGCTGGTTGTATTTTTCTTTGCTATGTTCAGACATTTTATTTGTTTTGCTAAGAGGGTGTGGCATATCTGGCCATTGTGAATGGCCTATTATGATTTTGTAGCAGTGTATCAGCAACATATGTTTGTATGGGCATTTTGGGACATGTATGTGTATATATATATATATATATATATATATATATATATATATATATATATACATACACACACACACACACACACACACACACACACACACACACACACACACACACACACACACACACACATGCCTCAGTTTTATTGGTAATATATCTATATATTGTTGTACACATATATGGATCTCCCTACATCTCTCTCTCTCTCTATGTATGTTTCAATTTAGATATATATATTTATAGATGCCAATCCTTCCTAATTGCACAGTGTCTCTTCCCTATTGTAAACTGGCTGTAAAGAAGTCTATGTTTGAGAAAACATCCAAAAACCATACAGCTGAGGTGGCTTACTGGTAAATGTCTATGACTATGGTGTGCAGGGTTCTGCATTCAAGACTTGCAAGCTGTTTGTCTTGTTGCTAGGCAGAACAAGGACTGTTGGATACGGAGTGATTAAGACAGTTTTGAACAGCTTTAAGCTTGTTTGCGTGAGTTTGCGTGACAGTAAGTAGTGCTAACGTATGGTTAAACGAATAGGCGCTTACATCGTGTAGGCTTTGCTTACCAGTGAGCAAATATGCTTAGCTTTTACATTTAAGCAATGCTTAAACCTACTAAGCATAGCTCAACCCTGGTAACAAGTGGTCGCATTCTAGTCTGATAAAGTAGCAGGGTAATGACATCTTTAATAAGTGTATTTATTTTCCTGTATATAACATGCTTCTATGTGCTGTCATTACAGTAGCAAGGGGTATGAGTATACTATAAGAGACACCTGAGTATACATGGGTAGTACCACAATCTTTTCTCTTTCTATTTGTTTCATACATGGGTAGTATCCCAGGTTATATGCAGTCACTCTTGCATGTTACACCAGCTATAGGGTTGCCAACTTTTCAGATTCCCAAAGTGGGACAT
Organism: Protopterus annectens; assembly: GCF_019279795.1. Classification (NCBI taxonomy): domain Eukaryota; kingdom Metazoa; phylum Chordata; order Ceratodontiformes; family Protopteridae; genus Protopterus; species Protopterus annectens. The sequence goes on from NC_056734.1 coordinate 891,383,173, forward strand.
TTTCGGTGCAAACATCAGATTTTGCAGACCAAAACATACCTACGGACAGTACAAAGGACAGAACTTCACTTTTTTGCCTAAATAAAAGCTTATTCTTGTAGCATTTTAGTTGCTTATTCTGTTTCTTATAACATTTAGGTGTTTCAGATACAGAATAACTGTTTTATGCAACTATTACATAAAATATAGGAAATATTTTTGTCCTAAAATCTCAGGACATTTGCCATTTTTACAATATTTTTGCAGGACACAACTGCCCAAAGAGGGACTGTCCCTCGCAAAGTGGGACAGGTGGTAACCCTAACCAGCTACAGTGTACTGGTTGACAAATATAGTTTAGCACATATTGTGTCATTATGTTAATACTTATAACAGTGTTTTTCCAAGTAATAGTATATTGCAGATTGTAGTACTGGAACCATACAACCCTGCATGCAAAGCTGGACTCTGAATACTGACTATCTTGTTCTTGGTGTTTGAGCTGTATGTTTTTTATGTATCTCCTGTTGGATATTGATCTGATATGTTGATATTAACTGTAGACTACTATGTTTTTTGGGCATGTCATTGAGGACTGCTGTCATGTAGAAATGGTATAACTTTCAGTTTCAGATGTTTAGCTTTCAAAACATTCATCCTAATGCATAACCTGTTGGCTATCTACTTTCTGTCTGTCCTTTGTACAGATGTGCAGATGTCAGGTATTGCTCTGACCATACCACTATGTAGGTGCCCACATTGTGTTGTGCTGTGGGCCTGGACACTGCTTCTAGTTCCAACATATGGGACATTCCTTAATGTGGGCCTTGCCCCTTTTCCTTGCCTGTGTGAGAGACATTACAGGTGGTGGCCTACAGATTCATATACAGTTGGTGGCAATACGTCACAGGACAGGACATGTGGAGACAGCCAAATGACACGGGGAACATATCCCCAGATTTGTGAACAGATTCTATGTCATCAGTGCTGTTATACACATGGTGGATTGATAGATTGATAGGATTTGTGTGGACATGCATTCAGTGAGTGACTTCATGATTCACAGTGATATGTCTCTGACATGCCTCTCCACTGGTACGCTGTCCACAGACTGGCCACATGTCTACTTGTTATGTTTTGTCTGTTCCCCAGAAAGTTGGTGTCCTTGGTATATCAGTCGTGGACTCTGAGGAATGCAGTCAGTACATACTCACATCTATTGGTGTTACCAATGTCATATTCCTCATAAAGGATGTTACAACAAACCCAGTGACATCTGCAACTGTCTCAATGTATGACAGCAGTATGTCCAATCTAGCCCTGTGTCTGTGCCTCTCTCCCCAAATTATGTCAGGCTTTGTCCAGATGTCAATCAGGTGCAAACGTATTTATTATCATTATTTCTTGACTTCATTCCTGCTACCATCCCAGTGATGTAGTACACCCTCAGACATGGCAGAGAAGAGGCGTTAGATATGAATCCTGAGCCTGTGCATTCTGAGGTGAACTGTACATGTGAGTAGCCTGTGTATGTCTGGCCATTGTTAACAGACTGTCATGATTGTGTACACATGTGGTGTACATGTTATTTGGGCTGTGTATGGAGGGGGTGCATGTAAGTGTTGTGGCTCCTTCCTTATCTGATTGTGCATGCTGCTCCAATTTCCACTGATCTATTGGCTGTATGTGTTTGTAGGGGCAGACTGAGACATGTCCTGTACCAAGATCTGGATTCAGACTACACTGACAATTGGGACTTATATGTAGGGCTAGTGTGTGGGTGGCAAACAATGATGTATTTACAAAGTCCATATACTCTACTGTTCACTTGACTTAATGGTGTGTGATTGTGACTGTGGTGATGTTGGTTGTGGGTATCTGCTTTCACACTGGTGTATGTTTGTCACTGCTGTTACATCCCTGTAGTGCCTGATATATTTGCAAATACACATTTAATTACCCATAGCAGATGTCCTAATTCAATTACTTGTGCTATTTCAGTAAATATATGTTAGAGCACACAGGAGGGTGTTACTATAGCAACTGTGTTAGCTTATCTATGCCACTACTGTAGATACATCCCCATTTTCCTGACTTGCACCCACCCACCACTTTGTCAGCCTTGGTCCAGATTCATTGCAGAATGGGGTCCTGAGCATATCTGTCGACTGGCTGGATTGTTTCAGGTTGTCCAGGTTTATTGCTCATATTTCTGGTCTGATTTACAGATTATCATTTCTCTGGTAAATCACTGTAATGATATGATTGTTGTCAGAAAATGAGGACATACATAGGTTCATAGTTTCATAGGTAGGTACTAGGCTATCGGTCCAAGGGCCTACGTAAGCCTAGCCAACAAGGTTCCCTGTGCCACTGTCAAGCAGAGACACAGAAATGATCCCCGGGGTGTATTTCCTATTTCCCATCCACTCATCAAGATTTTTCTTGAAGAGTGCTAATGAAGAACTTTGCTTGACATAGATGAATAGCCTGTTCCAGAGTATGTGAAGTCTCTGGGACAGGAATCTATCCCTCCAGCATGTCCTTTTTATTGTGGTGACAAGGTTTAAGTCCCTAGAGTATGTGGCTCGGAGGAATTGGGATTTCTTTAGGTGTAGCATGTCCAACAGCTCTGGGTTTGACATAGCTTTATATGTTAGGCAGAGATCACCTCAGAGTAGACAATATGCTACAGAGTAAAGCTGGAATTTTTTGAGATGGTCAGTGTAGGGCATTTGTTTGAGGCCAGTAATCCTCTTTGTGAGGTACTTCTGTGGCCTTTCCAGCTGCTGCAGATGTCTTGTGAGGTACATTCCAAAAGGGGCATTGTACTCTATAATGGGTCTAATGAGTGTCGAGTAAAGGGGAACAATGACCTCTTTTTTCCTGGATGAGAATCCTTTTATGATGAGGTGTGCCACATAGAAGGACTTCCTGACTACTGTGGCAATGTGACTATCAATGGAGAGACTACTGTCCACCTGGGTCTCAAGGTCTCTTATCACACATTCAGTGTTAAGTAGATTTCTGCCTATGTGGTAGTTCATGGGTACAGAGTTTTTACCAAAGGGGATGACATGGCACTTTTGGCATTGAGCTTGAGGCCATGGCTCTGACACCAGGCATCTGTCTCAGCAAGGCCCTTCTGTAGGATGTCCACATCATTTGGGGACTTGACTATGGCTCCTAGTTTGCAGTCATCTGCGAACTTCATTAGCCAGAGGCCTTCTGTGTTAGCCTGTACTTCAGAGAAGTAGATACCAAACAGGAGAGGTCCCAGGACTGAACCCTGTGGTACTCCACTTGTCACTGGTTTGAGGTCAGATTTGGAGTCTGCAACTTTTACAGTTTGGGTTCTGTCAGTGAGCCAGCTGGCAACCCGTCTTGTGACGTAGGGATTTATACTTAGTTTAGTGAGTTAGGTTATAATTCCAGAATGGGGGATGGTGTCGAAAGCCTTGGCGAGGTCAAGATAGGCTGTGTGAACCACCTTACCCTCATCTACGGCTTTGGTGACTGCCTCAAAGAAGTCATTCAGGTTCAGGAGGCATGATCTGCCTTTCACAAACCCGAACTGGGTAGGATCCAGAGTTTGGAGGTTACCAATGTCTTTGTTTATGAGATCCATGATGATACGTTCCATGGCCTTGCAGATCAGGCTCACCAGGCTAATAGATCGATAGTTCCCGGGATCAGTGGTGGCTCCCCCTTTGCGGAGTGGGATAACTGTTGCTGTGCACCATTCAGTGAGCACAAAGCCTGATGTGAGGCTATTATTGAACATGGTGCTTAAGTGGGGAGCCAGTTCATTCTGAAGTTTGTGTAAAACTCAGCCTGGGATGTTGTCCAGTCCCATGGATGCTGTGTGTTTGGCTTTAGAGAGTGCAGCTTTTACCTGCGTAGTTGTGATTACAGGGACTCTGTATTCTTCCTGTATAGATATGGGCCCTTTAGGGGGTGAGGGGGGTAAAGTCAGCACTGAACCTATCTGCCAGGATGTTAGCAATATCAGTTGGTTCTGTAATTTTTGTGCCGTTGTGCTGTAACTCAGCAGATCTGGGTGTTGCGATCGAGATTCTTGACATAGCTATAGAATGCTTTGTGGTTGTCCTTAGAATTAGTGGCAATTTTGTTTTCGTAGCTAGCTTTGGAGGATCTTATAAGGGATCTCAGCTTCTTACTGAGGCTGACCAGTGAGCTCCTCCACTCATGGGATTTTACTCTATTTTGCAACAGTTTCTTCCTTCTATTGTACATTTTGTTTATGGTAGGGGACCACCAGATTTTTGGAGGATAGAATCTTGGTTCTGTTTGGGATAGCATGATCCACTCACTCGTGTAAGTGCTTATAGAGTGTATTTCCGTAGGATTCAGCAGTTGTAAATGTATTGCCCATTTGCATGGGTGTCATGAAGTTCACCACTTCTGTCTTAAGAAGCATGAAGTTGGCTTTGGAGAATTTTTTTTGCTGTGGTTTCCTTAATGGGGGGTGGGGGCAGGATGTGGATATCAAGGGTGATTAGCAAATGGTCAGATCGGACCAATGAGGATTTGACTTCGGGTGTGGAACACCGGTCACTCAGGTTGTCAATGACTAGGTCTAGGATATTGTTGCCCCTGGTGGGGGTGTGGATAAGTTGATCCAGGGCATTAGAGTTTATGAACTCCAGAAAGCATTGAGCTAAGGAGTTGGTACACAAGTAGTTTTCCCAGTTAACGGTGGGGTAGTTAAAGTCACCCATTATTAGGGAGTTTGGTTGAACCCTAATATTTTCCAGTACATCAAGAAAAGAGGAGTGGGAATCCTGGGGCATGGTGGGGGATCTGTAGCAAGCTACAATTTGGATTGCAGTTTTGCCCAGAGTTAGTTGCACTTGGATAACCTTGGATGTATTATGCTGAGCAACTAGCCTGGAGGTGTGGATATCCTTAATGAATATGGACACACCTCTGCCTTTGGTGTTTTGGTCCAGGTTACATGGTCGAAAAGTGTGATATGATTTATAGCCTGGTAGTGCAGGGGTGCTCTCTGGAGCCTTGAACCAGGTCTCAGTCACTGCACAGATATTGATGTTCTCCATTTTAAGGAGTGTCTCGAGTGAGTGCATTTTGAGATTTAGACTTCTAGCATTGAGTAGCATTACCCTCGGTTTTTGCTTGCCTGTTCCTGTTATGATGGTGAATTTGTCATTTGAACCTTGCCTAAAAAAGGCACTATAGGGATGGCAA